>NW_015163110.1:463477-477814 GCF_001447785.1 Gekko japonicus | reverse complement strand
CAAGATCTCCACTCCCCCCCCCCCCAATAGCTAGCAATCCAAAAGAGTCCAGTGGAGCCTGACGGGTGGGTGTTGCCTCCTGACACACTTCTGGTGATGTCAGGGGGTGTGGCGTATGCAAATAAGCTATGCTAATGATTTGTGCTAATGACCTCCTGCGCTTCTTTTCCTATGAAATGACCTCTGGCCACAGGAATGTCTTCAATGGGTGAGACCCAGAGGCTGACCTGATTCACTTCTGGCTTTCCATCAGTGTGTCTGTGTGTGTGTGTGTGGGGGGGGTCATTTTGCACAGAGGCACAAGATAAGCCAAAGGTCCAGCATCCGGAACAGGGCGTAAAGGCCAATGGCTCCCTGGCCCCGTGCTGTGGCCCTCCAGCCATCCGTATGCAGAAGGACACGCTGGACACGGAAGGCGTGTTGACAGGATCCCTCTAGGCAAGTGAACTTGCTGCCCTTTTCACATCCTGTCGCAGGCTTTGCCTCTGTCCAGTGTCCTACAGGACAAAAGGAAAGGGCAGGGTGTCCTTCATGCAGAAGAGGGCAACTGGAACGATCAAAGGGTTGGAACACTTTCCCTATGAGGAAAGGTTAAAGCTCTTCGGGCTCTTTAGCTTGGAGAAACGACGACTGAGGGGTGACATGATTGAGGTTTACAAGATTATAATTTATATCCCTGAGCCTTTGGCGTAGGGCGGGATATAAATTTAAAGATAAATAGATAAAGATAAATAAATAAATTATGCCTGGGATAGAGCAGGTAGAGAAAGAGGTACTTTTCTCCCTTTCTCACAAGAGAAGAACTCGTGGGCACTCCATGAAACTGCTGAGCGGTCGGGTTAGAATGGATAAGAGGAAGTCCTTCTTCACCCAAAGAGTGATTAACACATGGAATTCACTGCCACAGGAGGTGGTGGCAGCTACAAGCACGGATGGCTTCAAGAGGGAATTGGATAAGCATACAGAGCAGAGGTCCATCAGTGGCTATTAGTCACAAGGTATAGGTAGGAACTCTCGGTCTGGGGCAAGGAATGCTCTGTATTCTTGGTGCTTGGGGGGGGGCAGCAGTGGGAGGGCTTCCGGTGTCCTGGCCCCACTGCTGGACCTCCTGACGGCCCCTGGTATTTCTGGCCACTGTGTGACAGGGAGTGTTGGACTGGATGGGCCATTGGCCTGATCCAGCATTGGCTTCTCTCCTTATGTTCTTATGATTACAGAAATCTCCTCCATGGGCCTTGAGTGTCAGAAAAGTGTCCATTGGGGGCTTGGAAGCCGTCAGCCTCCCACAGAGGAGTGTCTGGGTGAAAAGGAGGTGCAGTTTTAAATGTTCAAGGGGACAGAGAGAGGAATGGACAGTCCGTGCTAGGTAGAGTTGCCAGTCTCCAGGTGGGGCCTGGAGATCTCCTGGAATGCCAGCTGCCCTCCAGACCGGAGAGACCAGTTCCCCTGGAGGGTGCACCCTTTATAGCCTTATATCCCTGCTGTGGCTCCTCCCCAAACCCTGAAGTTGCAAGACCCCCCCTTCCCCCAAATCTCCAGGAATTTCCCAGTCCAGAGCCGGCAACTGTAGGCTGGGCTGGGCTTAAGCCGCGTGTGTTTGTGTGTGTGGGGGGGGGGACGGGACCACAGGATTTCTGTGTGGGGACCTGATAGGGGGGTGGTGGATCCACTGTGTTGCAAGAATGTTGCAAGAACATCACAAGTCCTCCGGGGCCCTCTCCTCCAAAGGAGTGTTCCTAACGATACTTTAAGGATAGAGTCAGGTGTGCAGCCATGTGGGTCGGAAGCAACAGAACATGCACACGAAAGCACATGAAAGCCCAGAATCAAACTCTTGTTGGTCTTAAAGGTGCCCCTGGAGCCAAACATTGTTCTAATACTTGAGGGAGCTTGTGCATTTGCAGCAAGTTTTGTTAAAGGGTCAAAGACGTCTAGACCCACCCAACCCCTGACATGCTGAGGTGTGGAGACACAGCTTCTATTTATTTAATATGTTGTCAAAGGCTTTCACGGACAGAGTTCATTAGCTCAGGGCTGGCTCGAGGTGTTTCTGCGCCCTAGGCGAGGCTGCCTTATGGCACAGATGCCAACCTCCCGGTGGGGCCTGGAAACCTGGAGACCTCTGGAGCCAGCCACCCTTTTGTTGCCGCCACCACCGCCTTCCCCCCCCCCGCTGCCACCACCACCAAAGGGAGGGAGGAGGGGGGGAGGCACAGCTTCGTGCCCCATCCAGGACCCGGCGCTCTAGGCGAATGCCTAGTTCGCCTAGTGGGTGAGCCGGCCCTGCATTAGCTTCTGTAGATTTTCTGGGTTGTCTAGCCGTGGTCTTGGCATTGCAGGACCTGACGTTTCGCCAGCAGATGTGACTGACATCCTCAGAGGTATAACACGGAAAGATGGAGGACTCTCTGTGTCAAGGTGAGAAGAAAACTGGTTCCAAGACACTGAAAGGCTGGACAACACTTCTAATTACCATGTCAGATTACACAGGGAAGCCATGGAAATTCATAAACATAAACACAGTTTCAACAGGAAAGAGGAGAGTTTAAAAATAAATAGGGCATGGTTTCCTGTCCTGAAAAACACAAAAGCCTCTACATCTGACAAAAGCACAACAGATAAGATTAGAATGTCAACAGCCAATCCACATACAAAAGAACCTCCTCAGGAAACAGGAAACCTCAGGAAACATTCCATATGCAAAAGAACCTCCTCAGGAAAGCTCCTCCATTAGCATGTTTCACAGCCTGGGGGACTGCTACAATATAATGACTCAGCCCTACCCCACCTTCCTGAGTAGATATAAATTACCTGCCTACCAGTTTTCTTCTCACCTTGACACAGAGAGTACTCCATCTTTCTGTGTTATACCTCTGAGGATGCCAGTCACAGCTGCTGGTGAAACGTCAGGTCCTGCAATGCCAAGACCACGGCCAGACAACCCGGAAAATCTACAGCAGCATATTTATTTATTTCGTATATTTCTAAGACCGCCTTTTGAGCCTATCCACCGCCAAGGTGGTTTACAGTAGAATTAAAAGCCTGGTTAGATAAAACCAGATCTCATTAAGCCAATGAGTCAGAGGAGCCATTTAAGTACGTGGCGGACCAGCAGTGGCAGCGGCTCCTGGAGACCAGAACGCCATAGTCGGAACCAACGGCCCTTTAAACCAGGCCGATGGGGTCACTCTCCTCTCCCAGGGGAAGGCATTCTATAGGGGTTGGGGGCTGTGGCAGAAAAGGCCCTGCTGTGAGTCCCAAGCAACCCCGCTTGGGCCTGCCTAGTTACCTAAGGAAGGCCCCTTGCATAGATCTCAGGGCAGTGACTTTGAATGGGGAAGGAAGGAAGGGGACATGGACCCTGTGCTGTCCGCATCCAGAAACAGGGAGACACAGCACAGCTAAGGTTGCTAACCCCCAGGTGGGGCCTGGAGATCTCCTGGAATCACAACGGATCCCCAGAATATAGAGATCAGTTCCTGGTGCCCTTCCCCTCCCCAAACCCCGCCCTCATGAAGCTCTACCCCCCACCCCCAATCTCTAGGCATTTTACAACCCGGAGTTCGCAACCCTCAGGGATTCTACGCTACTGAGGCCCCTCCCCTCACCAGACCCCACCCTCCCCGGATTTCACCCCAAATCACCAACCCTAACCCTAAACCCTCCTACACACCCACTGTGCCAGGGACCAAAGGTTCTCCAAGAGCTGAGCCCAGGCCCTGCGAGGACGGGTGGGGCCGCTTCCCGGAAGCCAAGGGCACGTCCCGTTCTCTCCGGAGCAGCGGCGCCAGACCCTGTGAGCGAGGCAGAGGGACACGGGCAGAACGACGGCGCTGTAGAGGAGGGCTGGGGGCTCCCAGCAGCCCAGGAAGGAGCAGCCGCCCTCATCTGCCTCCATCTCGGCAAGGCAGGCCAGTGTGCGCTCCTCCCCGCCTGCCTCCCAGGGCCTCCTCAGGCCCATAGGCAGCCTGCAGATGGTGTCATAAAGGGCCAGCCGGCCTGTCTCCAGGTGCAGCCCGGAAACTTGGCCTTGTCCAGCCTGGCTGGCTGCACAGCAGCAGGCAGCAGCCGGATCGACTTCACACACCTCCCCGCTGGCACACGGCGTGCCAGGGCCAGCCTCCTGCACAGCGTCCTTGTTCCGTTTGATTCTGGAGGTTCCGCGTGCTGGAGCGGTTGGAGCGCCGGACATGGAGATCCTCCCTGCGCCACAGAGGCCCCCTGGGTGACCTCCGGCCAGTCACACCTTCTCAGCCTAACCTACCTCACAGGGCTGTTGTGAAGGCAAAGCAGAGAAAGAAGAACCGATGCAGGCGGCCCTGGGGGGAGGGGGAGACAAACATAGGTGGCTCTCTAAACTGTGGTCCCTCTGCCCTGAAGGCCTGGGGGCGTCTTGGGAACAAAGGACGAGAGATGAGCCTCAGGCAGGAGGAGCATCTAGCTGGGGAACTTGGAGAGGAGGTGGCTGGAGAGCCTCCTGGGAGGGCTACGGGGGGGGGACACAACATTCTAGGGCCCCGTGTTTGCCAGATTCTCTGAATTTCCACCTTTGGTTTAAAAAAAGGGTTTCTAGCCTTTTCGTTGCTGAGACGTGTGCCTTTTGCCTTGTATCTCCACAGTGTAAAGGGCTGCAGTCTTTTTAAGAAACGGAACCTAGGATTTCAGAGAACCTGGAACAGATGTTTGTTATAATATCATAGTGATATAATGATATTCTGTTGACCACTTAAAAAAACACGAAAACAAAATTAAGGCCTCCTGTCACAGTGGGAGTTGTCTGCTGCGGGAACAATCAGGGAAAATCTAAGGGATAGTATTCTGGCTAGGTCCATTGGCTGGGGAGTCTTGGCTGGCTGAGAGCCAGTTTGGTGTTGTGATTAAGAGCCGTGAACTCTAGTCTGGAGAACCGGGTTTGATTCCCCACTCCTCCACAAGGAGCCAGCTGGGTGACCTTGGGCCAATCAAAGTTCTCTCAGAGCTCTCTCGGGTCCACCTACCTCACAGGGTGTCTGTTGTGGGGAGAGGAAGGGAAAGGAGTCTGTAAGCTGCTCTGAGACTCCAAGTGAAGGACGGGGGGTACAAATCCAACTCTTCTGTCTAATTCTGTGCTAGAGAATAAGCATGTTCTGTAGTCGGTCTGCAGTAGAAAAGCTAGATCTGAGTCCAGGAGCACCTTAGAGACTAATGAGAGTTTGGGGGTATTAGGTTTTGAGAGCCAAAGGTCCCTCTGATCAGATACGGCTTCCTCTTTGGCTTCTTTTGTACCATATCCTACCGCAATCTGCACAGTGTAAATAAGATCTTAAGTAAAAGCCTGTTCTTTAATAATCCTAGGGTTGCCAGCCCCTCCCCAATGGAGGCGGGGGTCCCCCACTGCCAGGCCCTGTGCCCCCAGCAGCCGATCAGCTAGCCAGTGAGAGGACTTACCAGTAGAAAGAGGAAAGCCTAGCTGTGCTGGGTCTGGCTGGTCGCCACAGATACACTTAACTGAAAGCGGGATACACAGTCCAAAAGCAAGCCGAGAAACAGAGCTGAGGGTCAGAATGCCGGGAAATCAGTCAGAATTTTCAGGAGCAAGAAGCGGAGGCTGGCAGCCGGGGACAGGGTCTGAGATCGCACAGTTGCGTCCGCACCGAGGCAGGTGAGCGTGGTTGCTTATGACCGGATCCTCCCTTCCCTGGGAGGCGACCTGCAACAGCTGAAGTCTCCTTCTCTCCTGCACGTCCAGACGCTGGCGTGCCCTGCGTCTGGGACATTCAGGTGAGCTAGGTGGGGATTCTGGCCTCAGGGTGTCTCCAACGGGGGGGTGCTGGGCCAGGCTCTGGATCAGTCTCTCCCTCTGACTGCACCTCCGTCTCTTCGCCTCGCTGCCCCTCCTGCGCAGATGCTGGGGCCTCTTTCCCCCCAGGTGCTGGCAAAGGTTCCTCTGCTGGGCTGACTCTGAGGAATAGTCAGCCTCGGCAGAGCCAGGACCCACGAAACTAGCCCATGTTACTGGTGTTTCACAGGAAGTGACATCATGACAACAGCGACTTCTGGGTGACGCTCTGGTATTTGGACAAGAACTCGTCTGGTGGAAATCGGTTTTATCATAAGAGTTTTTGCTCAGATTCCGAAGTGTCACCCGGAAATTGCTGGTATGATGCATTGCTTCCCGTGGGGCACTGGTAATATGGCCTTTCTCTTTCTCCAGGTAAGCCCCCCCCATCCCCCACTGGTTGCCGGGAGGTGGGACCTGGCAACCCTAAATAACCTGGTTGCTTTTCTTTTACAGTTTCTTACCCAGGGGAAAATTATTATCTGTTTATGGTATCCAGAAGCCAAGTGACTTGGGTTTTTTTTTTTAATGGTAAATTTAGTTTATTATTATAATCACACCAATACAAAACACGAACAAACACACAAAACATACAAATTGGGGGGGAGGGGATTGTTTACATCTTTGTGGTATCTGTTACGTACGTCTCACCGCATCCATTTATATTATATATTACATGTAAAGTCTACATAATTTATCTACAAGAAAGGCATATAGTTGTAAATAAATTCTATGATGTCTCCAATTCCATTATAAGTTTATATAGTTCATTTACTGTATTCTTCCAGCCAAGTATAAAACCTTGACCATGTGTTCTGGAGTTTTTCTTCTTGTTCTCTCAAAAATAAAGTCAATTTGTCCATCTCCACAGTTTCTAAAATTTTGGTTATGATTTCTTCTTTATATATAGAATGGGAGGGACTTGGCTAGACAGCGGCACCTGTGAAAGGGTTCTGGGTGTTCTGGTTGATCACAAGCTAAACATGACCCTGCAGTGTGATGTGACTGCGAAGAAAGCGAATGCAATCTTAGGATGCATTCACAGAAGCGTTGCGTCCAGATCACAGGAGGTGGTAGTTCCGCTCTATTCTGCTATGGTCAGGCCTCACCTGGAGTCCTGTGTCCAGTTGTGGGCACCGAATTTTAGGAAGGAAGTTGACAAGCTCGAGCGTGTCCCGAAGAGGGCAACCAGGATGGTGAGAGGGTTGGAATCCACGTCTGAAAGAGTTGAAAGAGTTGGGGATGTTTAGACTGGGAAAGAGAAGGCTCTGCCGCAACCATCCAGCCACTTTGTGCTCTGGCAACATTGTCTGTGTTTGCCCAGGTTACCTTACAGTTCCTGTCCTTCATTTTCTGAGCGATCCCTTAGCCTGACCTTGGTGGTCTTTGCAAGCAGAAATCCAGCAGAGCAAGGGCCGTAGGAAGGGTCCTAGGAAGTCTTGGGGCCTGAGTTGGTCTCCAGAGGGGCTGCTCTTTTGGCCAGCACACGCCTGCTCCTGGCCAGTTCAGTGGTGAGAAGTGTTCCCACAGCTCAAAAATTCAGGATGCAGCAAGCATTTGCAAGCCTGGCTGAAGTACACAGAAAGCAGGCATTTCTGTCTGCCGGGAATGTTTCACAGAGAGGTGGAAGGGAACAGGCAGGACTCATTTCCTGCAGTAGCGCACAGGAGCGGAGCTCCAGCAGTAAAAAGCCCAGGGGGCGGGCACATGCAACAAGCTCCACCCCCTGCTCCCAGCAGCCCTCAGTCAGAGCAAGAAGCAGCCAGGAGTTGCAGAGCTCCCACCCACCCACCCGGGTTCGAAACAGTCCAGTGGCACATTTAAGACCAAATTTTATCCAGGTAGAAGCTCTCCCTCATCTGCAAGGACAGATCTGCCCCCCCCCCCAATAACTAGCAATCCAAAACAGTCCAGTGGAGCCCGAGCGGTGGGTGTTGCCTTCTGACACACGTCCGGTGATGTCGGAGGTATGGAGTATGCAAATAAGTTATGCTAATGAGTTATGCTAATGAGCTCCTGCACCTCTTTTTCTGCGAAATGACCCCCGGGAACAGGTATCACTCTCCTCTACCCCCAAGGACAGACACATCGGTGCAGAAGCTGAGGCCTGGACTTTCTGGCATCCACGCTGCACTTTAGTGGCTGCTGATGAAATAGCCAGCTCCAGTCAGGCACCCGCCACACCTCCTTTTTACACGTATCCTCTCTTGTCAAGCAGCACCTGCCAAGCAAACACTTTCACGGGCCTTTCCGTGGCAGCTCCCCTCCCCAGCAGATCAGCTATCTGGCCGCGGCTCCCGTGTGGCTCGGAGGGTGGGGAGGCACTTCCCAGCGACATGAAGACGAGGAGAGGGTTCCTAGGAGCACTTGGCCCTTCTCATCAGGCTGTGCCAAGGCTCCTGCTCTGAGACATGCTGCCCGCTGTTCGCTAGAGGGCAGCAGCAACTCTCCTCTTTAGAACATTTAAAGCTTTTAGAGAGTCAGGTCTGAAGCAGCAGCAGACCAAAGTTTGAGTCCATTGGGGGCACCTTGAAGACTAACGAAGTTTTATTCAAGGTATAAGCACGCACACTTTGTTGGTCTTCAAGGTGCCCCTGGACTCAAAGTGTTGTGGGTGCACGCAAAAGCTTATACCCTGAATAAAACTTTGGTGGTCTTCAAGGTGTCTCTGGACTCAGACTTTATTCAGCTTACATTTATGTCCCTGTGTTCTGACAGGGGTTTCAGTGTTGGGTTTTAATTCACAGTAATTAAAACAGTTGCAGTAAGAGACTTAACTATCCGGACAGGGATCATAGGTTTTAATAAACAGCTTGCAATGTTTTATGTTTTTATGATATTTTATTTTGTGACCCACCTTGGGGAGGTTCCCTGGAGAGGCAGCATTAAAAAGTTCCCTAAACAAACAGCAAATAATAAACGGCAACTTGACAAGCCCCATCGGGAGCTGGGCGCTTCAGCCAGGCCCAAGCCTCTCTCTTCTTCACCCAGCTGGATCTTTTTTTAAAGCTCTTGGTTATTGTCAGCTCTTAGCCTGGGGACTATTTTACCGGTCTAATTTTAGACTGCTCTGTTTGTTTTATGTGTTCTTATGTTTTCATTGGCATGATTTTATTGACTTGTTTTTATTTTATTGACTTGGCGTGTTTTCTTGACCTCTTTATTGCCATCAGTGACTTGCTCTTGTCTGGGCTGGTCTTTACTGTTTCAGTTGCAAAGCGGCTTCAAACAGACAAATCCTAAATATCTGGTCAAGACAAGCATGGGCTACAAAAAGTAGAACATCGTACTGAGGAGTCCCACATGACCCGCTCCCCTGGCCTCAAACATTCTATATGTAAATAAAATTTCCCCAAAGGTTAAGGCACCTTATGTTTAATTTCCTCTGAGCATGTGCAGAATTTCTTCTACTCCCCCCCCAAGGGAAGTAATGTTTTAAAAACAAACCAGACGAAGCGCTTCTGATAATTGCTGGAGTGTCTTTCCTGCGGGAAGAGAATGTTCCCTCATCTGTCTGGTGAGTCTCTGGGCGTGTCCTAGAAGCTGGCTTCACCTGGCTTGCCCTCAGGTGTGGCATGACTCAGTCACTAGAGGGGGCAGAGATCTGGTCCGTGCCCTGGCTGATCAACACAGCTACAGCTGGACACGCTCCGTCCAATGGACCCTGCGTAATGGGAGCCAGCTCCCTTGCATGTTCCCTGCCACGGCATCAGTATCCTTGTGCCATCTCATAAGGTGTGCAGAGCAGACTGCTTGGCGCATGCTTTCAGGAGCCCTGCACGTCATTCCCAGCAGACACATTAGGCTCACAGCCACCCCACCCCTCGGGAGAGGACGAGGACGTGTATTGGGGCATGTAATTCCTGCATACCCAGACTAACTGCAAAAATGGTCTGGCTGGAATTTTTCTCAGGCGTTTCCTCCTCTGATTCTGGCAAGAACTCCAGCGACAGATCCCTGTTAGCTGACCCCCCCCCCCCAAATAACTGTGGGCTTTTCTTTCGACTAGGCAAAATGCTTTCCCCTCCGGTTAGCAGATGCTGCAGAGTGTCCTTCTTGGATAGATCATGTGCCAGTGGGTCTGGGGCAACGGAGAGTTTATCCCACGTTTTCTGTGAATGTGTGTTGACTGCCCCTTCGGGAGATCTGTTGATACAGCTGCTGGTCATTTCCAAGGTTTCCCTTCTTTCTTTTTAATTTTTTTTTGCCATCGAGTCAAGCTGATTTCTGGCGACCCCTAGTGGGGCTTGAAGGCAAGGGACGTCCAGAAGTGGGTTGTCATCACCTGCCTCCGGTATTCCTTGGAGGTCTCCCCTCCAAATACTAGCCAGGGCCAGCCCTGCTGGCTTCCGAGATCTGATGAGATCGGGCTTGCCTGGGCTATCCAGATCAGGGTGTTTCCCCTTGTTTCTATGCCTTCCCTGCTAGCTGATCCTGGCACCAGTGGAGGGAAACAGAGGCTGGTGTTTGTCAGACGGGTTCTGCCCAAGAAAGACTGCTGGGCCACTGGATTGTGAAATAAAGGCTAGAATAAATATTCTTGATGGCAAAGTCCAACCAAATGTTATTCCCGCCAAAGCGTTCGTGGACTCGAGTGCACCTCTTTAAGGTGGAAGCTGGAACTGGGACCCACAATTCCCGGGGCTCACTAGCCTCCCCCTTTCCTCTAACTGCCCCTCCACCCACCAGAGGAGTGTTCTAAGAGGAGCGAGTCTAGTGCCCCGGCCCCACTACTGGACCTCCTGATGGCCCCTGGTATCTTTGGCCCCTGTGTGACCCAGAGTGTTGGACTGGGTGGGCCACTGGCCTGATGCAACACTGGCTTCTCTTACATGTCCAAAGTGTGGTGCTTCACAGGAACTGCACACGATCGACTCATTCCCTCTTCCCTCTCCAAACGCCTTTGCAGCCCCTTCTCCTCTTTTACTGCTCCAGTGGTGGAGTTCCTGCTCTTCCCTAGTGGACACCGGAACTCCCTGCCTGTTTTAAGGAAGGGCCACACAGAAGAAGTGTTGGTCCTACAAGACAGGCAAAGGTCTTGCTCCAAGACGTCTTCAGACTCAGAGGGATGGAGCAAAAACAGGAGCGTGCCATGAGATCAGACTGCAGGGAACGCACTCCAAAGCTTCGTCAACCCCTGTGAGATTTCCCTGGAGCAGAGGGAGGCTGCTCTGAAGCAATCCCCTTGGAAGGCTCTGCACAGGGCCTGGAATGTCACGCCAGGAGGGCAGGAGGCTTTCCAGAACCAGCCGAGCGACTGTCTGCGAGAGAGTCGGCCGAGCCAAACAGGGCAAGGCTCTCCAGGTGGCAGGGCACCCGTGAGGGCTCCTCCGTCTCAAAGGGAAGAAGCCCTACAGGCGGCAGAGGCAAGTGTGTGGGGCCCAAGGCAGTCCTGCCGCCCGCCGCCTTCAGTCTCCACGAGGCCGGCATATCTTTGTTTTAAAAACTCTTTATTAATAGGAAAATGTTTACAAAATGTAGTTTATCTCATCGCAGTGTAATATAAAAGCTGTAACAAAAAATAAGCTAAGTAAACCAACACAGGACCTAACGGGGCTTTATCCAACAAACTGGCATCTGCAATTGGCTCCATCTTGAATTATTTTTTCAATTTGAATCTTGTAGAGAAATAATTTATGAAACAATTGAAATAATTCGTAATTTAAAATTTCCCCCCAAAATGCAGGTTAAACGCAAAAATAATGCAAAACCAGAACAGTTATTAGAGATACAATTATATACAAGTTTTAGCCATAAAATACTAATTTCTCATCCTTGAAAACAAGGGAACAAAGATCTCAGAATTACTAGCGTAGATTGTTCCAAACCCAGGAAATCGTACTGAGGTTTGGATGAACCTGAGTTCATATTCTAAGATCCAGTGGAAGAAATCTTCTGACTAAGACCATCATTCTCAGTTCAAACAAACGTTAAAGGATGCCACAGTTTCATATTGTACAGTAAAATATCAAGAATAATTAAATAAGTAAATACTTATTTAAAAAATCTTGGCACAGTTATCTTGGCAGGAGCTTTTGCTTGGTTTGGTCGGGGCTCAGTTTTCCGTCGTTTGAGTCTTAGAATCTTTCGAAATTGGCGTTTTATGCCCGGAGTCCAAAATTCTCTGTCTGCCTTTTTTTTTTTTTAATTGAAATCAAGGTCTTTAAGTAAAATAGTTGATTTTGATGAGCTGGAATCAGATAACTGGGATAATTCTGTTGGAGGGTGAGTGGCAGTCTGCCCATTTGTAGACTGGATGGGGGATGAGGCCAGTAAGGGCCCGTCCAGTGCTGAAGTTTCCGTGTCCCACTGCTGGATTCGGAAAGGCTCAGGAGATTTTACAGTAGTTGCGCAGGGGTGGTGGTGGCGGCGGCAAATGCTGGATTCCTTAAGTGTCTGTTGTGGACTGAACAAGGACAACAAAGTTGAGGCAAAGATGTCTGTTGGTGCCTTCCAATCAGACGGCTTTGTTGTGGCTTGCTCCACAGTGGGCTTTTCTGGAGCGCTTAGGGCTCTTTCGCTTGGAGAAACGATGGCTGAGGGGTGACATGACCGAGGTTTATAAGATGATGCATGGGAAAGAGCAGGTAGAGAAAGAGGTACTTTTCTCCCTTTCTCACAATACAAGAACTCGTGGGCACTCCATGAAACTGCAGAGCGGTCGGGTTAGAACGGATAAAAGGAACTCCTTCTTCACCCAAAGAGTGATTCACACATGGAATTCACTGCCACAGGAGGTGGTGGCGGCTACAAGCATGGACGGCTTCAAAAGGGAATTAGATAAGCATCTGGAGCAGAGGTCCATCAGTGGCTATTAGCCACAAGGTATAGATAGGGACTCTGGGGCAAGTGATGCTCTATCTTCTTGGTGCTTGGGGGGGGGTCAACAGTGGGAGGGCTTCTAATGTCCTGGCCCCACTGCTGGACCTCCTGATGGCCCCTGGTATTTCTGGCCACTGTGTGATACAGAGTGCTGGACTGGATGGGCCTTTGGCCTGATCCAACATTGGCGTCTCTTATGTTCTTATATTCTTATGAGTGTGCCACCATGGGCGCGGGTCAGAGGAGGAGATCATCCGGGTCTCTTTCGATCTGATTGGGGAGAGACTGCCCTATCTGGTTCTGTTTCCTGCCCAGGTGCCTCTGTCTTTGGCCCAGCCAGGCTCAGGAAGCAAAACCTTCCCCAGTTTGATGTAGTAGTTAAGTGCGCGGACTCTAATCGGCGTGAACCGGGTTTGATTCCCCACTCCTCCACCTGCAGCTGCTGGTGTGACCTTGGGTCATTGACAAGTTCTCTCAGAGCTGTTGTCTCAAGAGCAGTTCTGGAAAGAGCTCTCTCTCAGCCCCACCGACCTTACCGCCGGGTGTCTGTTGTGGGGAGAGGAAGGGAAAGGAGTTTGTAAGCCGCTCTGAAACGCTGAGTAAAAAGCAGGGTATAAATCCAATCTCTTCTCTTCCCTTCATGGGAGGGGGAAAGGGACGCCCGCCCCACCGCCGCGGTGTGGTAGGCTGCTCCGAGCAGGGGCGGGTGAAGGCTCCCTGGTGCCCAAAGCATTGACCCATCTTGGTGACCCATCCTTTCCACACTGACCCCCAGTCCATTTCAGGTGCTGACCTGTCTGACCAGATATACAATGCAGGTTGCAGCAATACAAAAATTTACTCATATGATAACACAATGGACTGTACAAACGAAGCCTTTTCATCCTTTCCCCAACTTTGTGGCGCCCCCTTTGGCTAAGGTGCCCTAAGCACGTGCTTCGTCTGCTGAATGGTTCATCTGCCCCTGGCTCCGAGGAGACCCTCCGGGCGGCCGACCCATGCGCCTCCGGTCTCCGCGTCACCCTCCCCGCAGCCGCCCAGCCAGGGCAGGGGGCCTGAGAATGGCCTGCAGGCAATGTTCCCTCCAAGCTGTGGAGTCTTGTGAGCAAAACTTCTGCTTTGTGAGCTGCTGGCATTAAAGTTGTGAGCAGGCAATTTGGCTACTGCATAAATTAGTTTGCTCTGGAATCATCATTCCTGAGCTAAGACAAAAATATGTGAGCCAGGGACTAAAAAACTGCGAGCTAGCTCACACTAACTCAGCTTAGAGGGAACACTGCCTGCAGGGCTGCCTGCCGGGGGGAGAAGAGGCGAAGAGAAAAGCCTCCAGGCCCCAGGGCAGCCCCCCCCCGCCCGGGGAAAGCCGCGGGAGAGGGAGGGCTCCTCCAGCGTCCTCGCCCCGCCCCTTCGCCCAATCCGGAGCCGCCCCTCTCCTCTCCCGTCATCACAGATTTGCACGTGGAGGGGGCGGGGCCGGCCCTACCCCCCGGGAGCTCGGCCATTGGTCTCCGGGCGGCGACGTCAGCGGGGCTGGATCCGAGCGGCCAATGGGCGCAGGGGCGGTGGGCGGGGCCGCGCCGCAGACCCGGAAGCCGCCGGCCGGGAGGGAGGCCGAGCCCGAGTCCGCGCCCCCGACGGGCAGGGCAGGGCAGGGCAGGGCAGGGAGACCGACGCCGCCGCCGACGCCTCGGGGAGGG
>NW_015163110.1:446750-462977 GCF_001447785.1 Gekko japonicus | reverse complement strand
CCCCCCCGAAAGTGGAGGTGTGGAGGGGGTGGGTGGACCCAGTGGTTTCTTTCCCTTTCCTTTTTTATTCGAGTGGGAAAACTGGGGAAAGTTGGGGAGCGCTGGCAAAAGACCACCTGGAACCTTTTCTTCTTTTGGGGGCAGGGAAGGTTTTTTAAAAATTAAGTTGGTTTTTAATACGAATTTAAGGTGAACCAGTTCGCTCCATTAGATGATGGTGGCTTTTGGGTTTTGTTGGGGGGGGGGAAGGCATTTGTCCCTTTAAATGTCATGAATATGCCAGATAGTGCAGTTCCACTCGCTCAGTTGCAAGTGATGTAATTTGTGATGTCATTGACACACTCACCCTTTCTAACAGGAACATAGGACTAGCTGGTTGCTTTGGAACCAAGTGAGAATTTTTGGGTTTTCTACGATTGACATGTTATTGGTAAAGGATCATTTTTCACCTACTTCAAGTTAGCTCGGGAAGAATGAGAATAAAAAGAACTGGTCCTTTAAGTGGTTACACCATGAAAGACACTGAAGGAAAAGGGTGTGTTGCTCGTAAAAGGTATGGTGGATTGGTGAGCACCTTGAAGTATCATGCAATGTGGGAGGGAACACCACTGGTGTTCAGCAGCATCAACTAAACCCTGAATGGTTTATGCAGTACATTATGTGAGGGAGATAACCTCAGTTCTCCTTGGCCTCTTGGTTCATAACATGAGAACATAAGAGAAGCCATGTTGATCAGGCCAATGATCTATCCAGTCCAACACTCTGTGTCACACAGTGGACAAATCCCAGGTACCATCAGGAGGTCTACCAGTGGGGCCAGAACTCCAGAAGCCCTCCCACTGTTGCCACCCAAGAATACAGAGTGTTCCATCTAACAGCCAATGATGGGCCTCTATTCTGTATGTTTATGGAAGCTGTCTATGCCTATAGCTGCCACCACTTTCTGTGGCAGTGAATTCCACATGTTAATTACTCTTTGGGTGAAGAAATACTTCCTTTTATCTATTCTAAGCCTACTGCTCATTAATTTCATTGAGTGCCCATGAGTTCTTGTTTCTTTCTCTACTTTCTCTATCCCATGCATAATTTTGTAAACCTCTATCTAGTCACCCCCCAAAAGTGGTTTCTCCAAGCTAAAGAGCTCTAACCTCTTTAACCTTTCTTCATAGGGATGGTGATCCATTCCCCTAATCATTCTAGTTGCCCTTTTCTGCACTTTTTCCAATGTTATAATATCTTTTTTGAGGTGTGGTGTCCAGAATTGTATACAATATTCCAAATGAGGCTGCACCATAAATTTATACAGGGGTGTTATGATACTGGCTGACTTATTTTCAGTCCCCTTCCTAATAATCCCCAGCAAAGCATTTGCCTTTTTTATTGCAGTCACACACTGAGTTGACATCTTCAGTGAGTTATCTAACATAACTCTAAAATCTCTCTCCTGGTCAGTTACAGCCAGTTCAGACTCCATCAACATATATGCAAAAGTAGGGGGTTTTTTTGTTTCGGTGTCCATCACCTTGTACTTCGTTTACCCCATTATTGCCCAGTCAGCCAATTTAGAGAGATCCTTCTGGATCGCTTCACAATCAGCCTTGGTTTTCATCATCTTGAATAATCTGGTGCCATCTACAAACTTGGCGATTCCACAGTTCACATCCAATTCTAGATCCTTTATTTTGTTTACTGTTTCCTCCCTGAGACCCAGGGCAGATTACACTGTGTAAATCAATAACAGTCCATCTGAAGAGATATCTGATAAGCGCTGGGTAGGTTGATACAATCGATGTTAGGAGACATCAAATGAGTAATGTACTAGGACTGAAATCTGAATAAGTGTAGCATATTCATTGTGACTGTGAGGAAAGCGAAGGCAATCTTAGGATGCATTCACAGAAGCGTTGTGTCCAGATCACGGGAGGTGGTCGTTCCGCTCTATTCTGCTATGGTCAGGCCTCACCTGGAGTCCTGTGTCCAGTTCTGGGCACCACATTTGAGGAAGGATGTTGACAAGCTCGAGCGTGTCCAGAAGAGGGCAACCAGGATGGTGAGAGGTTTGGAATCCAAGTCTTATGAGGAAAGGTTGAAAGAGTTGTGGGGATGTTTAGCCTGGGAAAGGCTTAGAGGGGACAGGATTGCAGTCTTCAAGTATCTGAAGGGCTGTCATGTAGAAGATGGAGCAGATCTATTCTCTCTTGCTCCGGATTGCAAGACTAGATCTAATGGGTGGAAATGACAAGGGAGTCGTTACCGGCTAAATATCAAGAGGAATTTCCCGACTGTGAGAGTGGTTGAGTGGTGGAACAGTCTGCCTCTGGAGGTGGTGGATGCTCCTTCGCTGGACGTTTTCAAGCGGAGGCTGGACGACCATCTTTCGGGTATGCTGTCGGGCTGTCTTTCGGTGATGTTTCTGCAGAGTGCCGGGGGTTGGACCAGATGACCTGCAAGGTCCCTTCCCACTCTCACATGCTATGATTCTATTCCCTTGCCGGTGTGGGAATCTCTGGGGTGGCCTTGCAATGGCTTACCTCATTGCTCCACGGTCAGAGACAGAGGGTGACATTGGGAGGGGCACTGTCTTCCAGGTACCCACTGGAATGCAGGGTTCCTCAGGGGGCACTCTCCCTGAATTTATTTAACATCTGTATGCGCCCCCTTGCCCAGCTAGTGCGGAGTTTCAGGCTAGGGAGTCATCAGTATGCCGATGACACCCAGCTATTCCTGTGGATGGGTGGCCAGCCAGACACCACTCCTGTGAATTTAGCGAAGGGTTTGGAAGCTAATGCAGAGCCGGCTGAAACTGAATCCAGGAAAGATGGAGGCTCTCTGGCTGGGTGGGGGTGAGCGATGGGTGGCACACCCTTATCATGAGGGTTGCCACGCTAGCATTTCTCCAACTGCGCCAGGTTGGGCAACTGGCTCCCTACCTGTCTTGCCCCAGCCTAGCCGCAGTCATCCACACAACAGTCACCTCCAGGATAGACTGCTGTAATTCGCTCTACACGGGCCTATCCTTGCACCTGACCCGGGAGCGCCAACTGATCCAGAATGGGGCCACGCAGGTCTACAGCGGGACCTCTCAGAGGGCACGTATTCAATCTGTGCTGCGCGAGCTGCGCTGGCTTCCGGTGGAGCACTGGACCTGCTTTAAGGTCTGGGTGGTGACCTTTAAGGCAATGGGCAGTCAGGGACCCACATGCCTTTGGGACCACCTCTCCCAATCTCTCCCTGGCAGAGCGTTGTGCTCCAGCAATGGGAACCTTCTTGTGGTCCCCCCAGCCCCGGCCCCTGCCTGGTGGAACGCCTTGCCAGGGCATATACTACGTGTCCTATGGGATCTATGTCTGGCCTGCAAGGCAGAGATGTCCCGCCAGGCCACGGTCGACACTCTCATACCCTCCTACTCACCCCTCTGCACCCCCTTTACCCGGAGGTCTGGTGGGAACAGAAATTTCTCGTCATCTCAGACAATGTAATGTATTATTTGATTCCTATACTGTTTTTAGTCGTTTCTAAACGGCGGAAGACAGGAAGGCCTGGCGGGATCTGGTCCATGGGGTCGCGAAGAGTCGGACTCGACTGTGCGACTGAACAACAACGATGCTATTTAATGGATTGTTATTATGTTGATCTTGATGTAAGCCGCCCTGAGCCCTGCTTGTAGGGAAGGGCCCCCTGACAAGTCGGATTTCATAAATAAACAATAAATATCAGGCACGATGTAGAGTGTGACTATAATGAAGAAAGAGGGCATTGCTTCGTAGAAAACAAGGAAACGACAAGAGGGTAACATGTGCAGCGAACGGATGATAACGTCACACGCCGCGGTATAGCCCGTGGTCCCTTTCCCTTTACAAAGCACCTTCCTGGACTGTTCTGTCCCGGTATAGTCCTATTACCATTCTAGAACAGCTCTCCTGAACAATTCGGTTTTACATAACCTGCAGAATGACCGACGTGTGGCCCTGAACTGATTAAATAGCACCGATCCAAAAGGGGACAGTGGAGAGTCCAGGCATGCCAGCCTGGCACCCATTTGGGTTCTGCGCTGTTAGTCGAAACCAGCTGAGTTATTTCCCACCCCCTGGACCGGGAAGGCTCGGCTTGTGTCCTTGCTTGCCTGACCAGAAACACTGGATGGTCCTGGGGTTTTTGCAGAAATGGCTTGATTCCATGCTAGTGCCAGTTGCTGTGCTGAGCAAAGGAACGGTGAGACATATACATTTGCGGTGGTTTGTGTGCAAGGGAGAGGGAGCAAGGCCGTAGGGGCGGCGTTCTGTGTGCATGTGGGGAAATGCGATCAAGTGGCAGCCAACGTCTGGCGACTCCGCACGGTTTTCAAGGTGAAAGAGGCGCAGAGGTGATTTGCCATTGCCTGCCTCTGCGTGGTGACCCTTGGTGGTCTCCCGTCCAAGGACATCTCTGCTTGGCTTCCAAGATCTGACGAGATCCGGCCAGCTGGAGCCTCCCAGGTTAGTTTCCACAAGGACTCGCTGGATGCAGGAGGTGGCCTGTGTTGGTTGTGGGCCGTCGCCTCCCTGGGCTTTGGAATTTGGGCCACATTCCAGCTGGGGCCGTTTAATCCTCCGGCGGAAGACAGGAAGGCCTGGCGGGATCTGGTCCATGGGGTCGCGAAGAGTCGGACTCGACTGTGCGACTGAACAACAACGATGCTATTTAATGGATTGTTATTATGTTGATCTTGATGTAAGCCGCCCTGAGCCCTGCTTGTAGGGAAGGGCCCCCTGACAAGTCGGATTTCATAAATAAACAATAAATATCAGGCACGATGTAGAGTGTGACTATAATGAAGAAAGAGGGCATTGCTTCGTAGAAAACAAGGAAACGACAAGAGGGTAACATGTGCAGCGAACGGATGATAACATCACACGCCGCGGTATAGCCCGTGGTCCCTTTCCCTTTACAAAGCACCTTCCTGGACTGTTCTGTCCCGGTATAGTCCTATTACCATTCTAGAACAGCTCTCCTGAACAATTCGGTTTTACATAACCTGCAGAATGACCGACGTGTGGCCCTGAACTGATTAAATAGCACCGATCCAAAAGGGGACAGTGGAGAGTCCAGGCATGCCAGCCTGGCACCCATTTGGGTTCTGCGCTGTTAGTCGAAACCAGCTGAGTTATTTCCCACCCCCTGGACCGGGAAGGCTCGGCTTGTGTCCTTGCTTGCCTGACCAGAAACACTGGATGGTCCTGGGGTTTTTGCAGAAATGGCTTGATTCCATGCTAGTGCCAGTTGCTGTGCTGAGCAAAGGAACGGTGAGACATATACATTTGCGGTGGTTTGTGTGCAAGGGCCGTAGGGGCTGCGTTGTGTGTGCATGTGGGGAAATAACCAAGTGGCAGCCAAGGTCTGGCGACTCCGCACGGTTTTCAAGGTGAAAGAGGCGCAGAGGTGATTTGCCATTGCCTGCCTCTGCGTGGTGACCCTTGGTGGTCTCCCGTCCAAGGACATCTCTGCTTGGCTTCCAAGATCTGACGAGATCCGGCCAGCTGGAGCCTCCCAGGTTAGTTTCCACAAGGACTCGCTGGATGCAGGAGGTGGCCTGTGTTGGTTGTGGGCCGTCGCCTCCCTGGGCTTTGGAATTTGGGCCACATTCCAGCTGGGGCCGTTTAATCCTCCCCTTTGCGTCCTGCCTGTGTGAGGGCATGTGGGTGAAGGGGCACCTCCCGGCGGAGATAAGGAGGCACCCAGCTCTCCTTGCAGTGGTGGGCAGAGGGGCTGTGGTTGTGGACACGCTTGGGATTTGTCTTCCTCGGAGGCCGCTCCCAGCTCAAGCGGGCGGCTGGTGCTGTGGTGGCTTCCAGGCTCTGGGCATGGCCACAGTTGTTTGTATGCACGTTGGCCTGGTGCCCCAGTTGTGGTGGGGTGGGGCAGGCCTGAACAGCAGGGCCCATGTTTGAGGGGGTGGGGAATGCCTGCAAGGTATTATCAGCCAAAGGGGGCGGTCTAAAAATAACTTCTGCTCTCTCTTCAGGCCTCTGGGTGGGTGTGAGGGACAGGGTTGTGCTCCAGTGCCAGGAGAGAGGGGCGGTCACCAGTGTTCCCTCTAAGCTGTGGAGTCTTGAGAGCAAAAATTCTACTTTTGTGAGCTCCTGGCACTAAAGTTGTGAGCGAGCGATTTGACTACTGCATCAATTAGTCTGCTCTGGAGCCCTCCTTCCTGCGCTAAGACAAAAATGGTGTGAGCTGGAGGCTAAAGAACTGTGAAGTAGCTCCCACTAACTCAGCTTAGAGGGAACACTGCTTATCATGTGCCCCATTTTGCATGTAACCAATGCTTCCTCTAAGCTGTGGAGTCTTGTGAGCAAAAATTCTACTTTGTTAGCTGCTGGCATTAAAGTTGTGAGCGAGCTATTTGGCTACTGCATCAATCAGTTTGCTCTGGAGCCCCATCCTTCCTGGGCTAAGACAAAAACGTGTGAACCTGAGGCTAAAAGAGGCAGTTTGGTGTTGGGGTTGAGTGCAGGCGGACTCTAATCTGGCAGAACCGGGTTCGATTTCCCACTCCTCCACTTGCACCTGCTGATGTGACCTTGGGCAAGCCATAGTTCTGGCAAGAGCTGTCCTTGAAAAAGAGCAGTTTGTGTCAGAGTTCTCTCAGCCCCGCCTACCTCACAAGGGTGTCTGTTGTGGGGAAGGGAAAGGAGTTTGTCAGGAGTTTGGGTATAAATCCAATCTCTTCTCTTCTTCTTCTTCTAAAAAACTGTGAGCTAGCTCACACTAACTCAGCTTAGAGGGAACAGTGGCAGTCACCTGGACTCCTTCTGCAGTTTGTGGGATGGCCGGAGGAAGGCTGGTGAAGGTGGAATGAGCTTCTTCCTACATCCCTGCGGCCCCAGATAGTGTTGGGAGGGAGGGTGCACGAGGCACGGAGGTGGGAGCGGAAGACAAGGATGGCCTTGCCAGACGAGGAGGCCCGTGATGTCCCAGCCTCTGGTCGCCCTCGGGCGGCAGCTTCCGGGCAAGAGTGTTGAGGCCGCCCTGGACCCGGCCGGTGGTGCTCAGAGGCCCACAGCAACGCCTGTTCCTCCTCCCCTCCCCTCCCCTGCTTGGGTCAGTCTGTAGCTGCTGCCGCTCCACGCCAGAGTGCCTCCCTGGGCATGGCTGGGTCCCCTGATCAGAACTGACTGGGCTTTTTTTATCCTGCGGAGAGTCTTGTTCTTTTCACGGTTGCTGCTGCACCAGATCTGTCGTCCCCCCCCCCCCTTCTTTGGTTTTCCAGCTTCCCCTGGTAAGGCCAGGCAGGACAGCCGCCCTCGCTTCACTGCTGGTATCTGTGCCATGATGGCTGGGGGAGGGAGGGGTCGGCAAGTGCCGGCAGCTCCTCTTGCTTCTTCCCTGGGCCGGTCCCCATTCCACTCCTGCCCAGGAAATGGCTTCAGAGGGGCTGAGATTGGGGAGGCAGTTAAAGGTTTTCTGATTTCTGCCTTGACTTGGATAGGCGAGGCTAGCCCCATCTCAACAGATCTCAGAAGCTAAGCAGGGTCGGTCCTGGTCAGTATTTGGATGGGAGGCCACCAAGGAAGTCCAGGGTTCCTACGCAGAGGCAGGCGAGGGCAAACCACCTCTGAATGCCTCTTGCCTTGAGAACACCACGAGGGGTTACCATAAATTGGCTGCTGCTTGACGACAAAAACTTGCAGCGCACTGGGGCCGAGAACATCACACTCTCTGTGATATTCACCACTTTGGCTGGGGCATCAGAGGCGGCTACAACTTGAGTCGTGGTGTCCTTTGGGTGGCAGCGGTGTGGACAGGTGCAGGTCCAACACTCTGTGTCACACAGTGGCCAAAAAGACCAGGTGCCATCAGGAGGTCCAGCAGTGGGGCCAGGACACTAGAAGCCCTCCCACTGTTGCCCCCCACCCCCAAGCACCAAGAATACAGAGCATCACTTGCCCCAGACATA
The DNA here is from genome assembly GCF_001447785.1 of Gekko japonicus. Lineage (NCBI taxonomy): Eukaryota > Metazoa > Chordata > Lepidosauria > Squamata > Gekkonidae > Gekko > Gekko japonicus. Next base: position 455,041 of record NW_015163110.1, on the reverse strand, counting down.
AGAACATAAGAGAAGCCAGTGTTGGATCAGGCCAGTGGCCCATCCAGTCCAGCATTCTGTGTCACACACTGGCCAAAAATACCAGGTTCCACCAGTGGGGCCAGGACATTAGAAGCCCTCCCACTGTTGACCCCCCCCAGCACCAATCTCCCTTCTGGGGGCTCAAGAGTGGCCCATGAACCTGGTCCCCGTCCCCACTTCTTGGCAGCATGTGTTTTGGCTCTCTCACGGTCATTTGCTTTGCACGGACCGTGGGTTGGTCTTGGGAATGGCCGTTTGGGGCTGATTGTGGCCCTGCTTTCCACACTGCACTTAACGTCCCTGCCGTCTGGGGAGGGCACGTTCCCAGGCGCCCCTGCGCGGGATGGTGGCTGGGAGCACTTAGACTCATAGAATGTTAGAGTGGGAAGGGACCTTGCAGGTCATCTAGCCCAACCCCCTGCACTCTGCAGGAGCACTTAACGGTTCCCAGCCGCTCTCGGGCTGTGTGTGGCGTTCCCCTTGTGGGGTGCAGGGCATTGGGCGGGGCGTGTGCATGATTCCAGGGGACAGGAGAGTTCCTCTTGCAAGTGCCCTGGGGGGCGTTGAATGCCCCTGAGGACCCCCAGGGGTATCTGCTGAATCTGTGTGTGTCTGTCTGTATCTCTTGTGCCCCCAACCCTTACCAGGAAGTTTGGGGAGTCTGGCTGCAGACGTCTTGGGAGTCCGGTGGCCTGATCTGGCCCTCTTCCGGCACCCACAGGCGTTCTTTTTTTAAAAAATTATTATAACATTTATAGCCCGCCCTCCCCGCAAGCGGGCTCAGGGCAGTTCACAGACTGGGCATGTATGCCAATAATTAAAAACAAGATAAAACAGTCATTTATAGTCATTTATCACGATACATGGTGCTCTTGGTGTCTCAGAAAGGTCGTCATTAACAGGATGGCATCCTGGTGGTGGTGGTCCCAGATCAATGATATCAGTTTCAGGCAGCACTGTCATTCATTTGTCACAGGGCCATCTCACCCCACCCACCCCCGATGTTGCCCAGTTGGTGGTGGTGGTGCAGCGGTGGCGGCTCCTACTCGAAAGCCTGGTGGAGAAGCTCCGTCTTACAGGCCCTGCGGAACTGCACAAGGTCCCGTAGGGCCCGGATCTCCTCCGGGAGCTCATTCCACCAGGTAGGAGCCGCCAGCGAAAAGGCCCTGGCCCTGGTTGCTGCAAATCTGGCATCTTTGGGGCCTGGAGTCACCAGGAGATGTTGCGTCCCCGACCGTAGTGCCCTTGGGGGAACATATGGGGAAAGGTGGTCCCTCAGCTATGTCGGACCCTGGCCATATAGGGCTATATTCATGCAAGGTGCATGCAGATCTGCCTAAGAAGCCTCACCCACCCCTCTGTTGAACGGGCGGCTGGTGTGGAGCTGCAGAGGGACAAAACAGGGCGAGTCCATTCATGGCTGCTTGGGGTGAGTGGGGTGGGAGGCTCAGCCCCATTGGGAGGGGCTCCAGTCCTCTCCCCCACATTAGCAACCATTTTTCTTGCCCGGAACAATCCGAGGGGCTGAGAAGCTGCTTGCTGTGGGGAAACTGAAGTTGGATGAGTGCTCCTCCTGGGCCCTTTCCCCTGGGTGTGTGTGTGTGTGTGTGTGAATAAAATAAGGGCTTTTGCAGACCTGGGGAAGCCTCCATTTGCGTGCAGCAGTATTTTGAGACTTCTCCAGATGTGGGGCCTTGGTGGGGTGTGTGTGTGTGTGTGTGTGTGTGTGTGTGTGTGGCACGGAATAAAGCCCACCAGGAGCTGGGCCCCCTCACCTCCTGGAGCGCGGGTCTTTCCGCCTTAGAATGGGCTTTGTGTGCAGCCTGGGCCGGTGCTTTCTTTTGTATGTGGACAGGCACACCCACACACACACACCCCGTACTGCCTAGGTGCTGCCCGTGGGGGTTCTGTGCAGGGCTTGCTTCGATTCCAGGCTCTGGGACTGCCGCTAGCTCCACGTAACAGGCGGAAATAACAGCCGGTGAAGTTTCTCCTGCCTGTGCCCGGAGAACGTTCACCTGCTATCTTCTGTCCGTTACACGGCTGTTAAAGGCCCCACTTGAGGTCTCTGCTCAGTCCCGGAATGGCTTTTCTCCTTCAGGACTCCACCATGAAAGAACGGAAGAATTTTTTGGCTTCACTGTGCTCTCTCCCCTGAATGACCACCCACCACATTTGGGAGTTGGAGGCAGCCTTGGCTGACAGGCTGGGGGGGGGGCTGTTTCTCTCCCCCCCCCCCCCCCCCCCCAGGGCTGAGCTGAGGGGCTCCTCTGGAGGAATGCGTCCCCAGGGCTGGTGGACAAAGCATCCGACTGGAGGAGCGGAAACAAAGGCATGAGGAAGAGCGCCACTGAGGCATGCAATGGGGGGGGGGGAGTCACTATAGCAACTCCTGGCAGCTGCTTCTGCCGGCCAGGCCAGGCGGGCTCAGGAGGAAGGGAGGGAGGAGGAGCTGCCTAGGATGTTTGGGGGTGTCCTTTGCGGTCCAGTGCAGCCACATCTCCTCGTGGCCCAGTTCTTTCCAGAGCGGCCACCTTTTAGCGTGTTGCTCTGCAGGAGTACGAAGGACGGGGGGGGGATATTTCCTGAGGCCTCCTTCCAGCGGGATCCACTGAATCTGCTTTCCTAGAGAGCCACTGTGAGGCGGGGGTAGGACTGGGCAGACCCTCATTCAACTAGGAGGCCTGGGGGGCTCTCAGCCTAGTCTACCTCAGAGGGTTGTTGTGAGAATAAAATGGAGGAGGAGGAGCTACGTATTACCCCCTCTCCTCAGGCACGAATACGATGGGTAATATTGCAGGCCTCATGGACTAGATGGCCTGTATGGCCCCTTTGGTGCCGTGGTTCAGTGCGCGGACTCCGTTCTGGGAGAACTGGGTTTGATTCCCCCCGGTGCCGTGGTGAAGTGTGCGGACTCTGTTCTGGGAGAACTGGGTTTGATTCCCCCCTCCTCCGCGTGCACCTGCTGGATGACCTTGGGCAAGCTCTCCGATGCTGATTGTCTCTCAGTGTGAGAGAGGTGCTGGAGAGTGGGTGCGGGGGCATCTCCATCTGCCATATCCCCTGCAGACTGGAAGTGTGTGTGCCAGGGGGGGGGGGGCGACGACGGACGGCTTGACCTCTGGAATGCGGAGCGTGAGGCCCTGGCTTCATGTGATGCAGCTCTGTGGGTTCAAACGTGCCCTGGAACACAGACCCTTGGGGCACACGTTCAGAGATTTCCTGATGTCACACCAAGTTAGGTCCTTAGCCTCTGATGTGAGCCAGAATAGAGCCCTGTGGCTACGCTGAGCACCAGTGCGCTATCTGTAAGAAGAGGCAGGGCAGACGGTATCCAGTCATACATTGTGGCGATGGGTGGTGGGTGATGGGGTGACGGGAGAGAAGTCAAATGAATTCTTTGCCTCTGTTTTCACTGGGGAGGATGAGGGCCACGCAGTGTTCCCTCTAAGCTGAGTCGGTGTGAGCTAGCTCACAGTATTTTAGCCTCTGGCTCACACGTTTTTGCCTGAGCTCAGGAAGGAGGGCTCCAGAGCAAGCTAATTTATGCAGTCACCAAATCACCTGCTCGTAACTTTAATGCCCGTAGCTCACAAAGTAGAATTTTTGCTCACCGGACTCCAGCGCTTAGAGGGAACGGCCAGAGCCGCTGCTTTTGGGAAGGGTTTCTGAAGAACTGAGTCAGATTGAGGAGAGAAGAGATGAAGTTCTTGAGCAGAGGCGCTTCTCTGGAAATCCAGGCAGGGCTGCGTTTGACTCAGAGCCCTGGAGAGCAGTGGTGTGTGTGTGTGTGTGTGTGAGACGAGGTTGGGGAAGATGGGCGTTACGGAATCCGGAGTGAACCATGCATGGCATGTAGAACGTCTGTGTGCTTCTAGATCTTGTTTCCTTATTTAGCATGAGTGAGCTCAATTAATTATGGCTACAACAGCTCCATCCAGACGCTTCTCTTCCTCGATGTCTGAAAACATTGTTAGCATCCTTGAAGCACTTACTCAGCCAGCGTGAGCCTCCCTGAAGGGGCGTCTCGTGTTCCTTCGTGGAGCAGGCTTCCTCGGGAGGTGGTGGGCTCTCCTTCTTTGGAGGTTTTCAGACAGAGGCTAGATGGCCCCACCTGACAGCCATGCGGGTTCTGTGGAACTGAGGCGGATCATGAGAAGGCGGGCGGGAAGGGTTGCCTCGGTGCTTAGTTCTCGTGGCCCTTTCTGACACGCCTGGGGAAATATAAGATAATAAGGACATCAGAGAAGCCAATGTTGGATCAGGCCAAAGGCCCATCCAGTCCAACACTCTGTCACACAGTGGCCAAAAATACCAGGTGCCCTCAGGAGGTCCAGCAGTGGGGCCAGGATACTAGAAGCCCCTCCCACTGTTGCCCCCCCCCAAGCACCAAGAAGACAGAGCATCCCTTGCCCCAGCCCGAGAGTTCCTGTCTATACCTTGTGGCTAATAGCCACTGATGGACCTCTGCTCCGTATGTTTATCTAATTCACTTTTGAAGCCCTCCATGCTTGTAGCCGCCACCACTTCCTGTGGCAGTGAATTCCAGGTGTTCATCACTCTTTGGGGGAAGAAGGACTTCCTCTTATCTGTTCTAACCCGACCTCTCAGCAATTTCATGGAGTGCCCACGAGTTCTTGTATTGTGAGAAAGGGAGAAAAGTACCTCTTTCTCTACCTGCTCTTTCCCATGCATAATCTTATAAACCTCAATCATGTCACCCCTCAGTCGTCATTTCTCCAAGCTAAAGAGCCCCAAGCGCTTTAACCTTTCCTCATAGGGAAAGTGTTCCAACCCTTTTTATCATTCCAACCCTTTTTATCATTCGAGTTGCCCTTTTCTGCACTTTTCCCAAAGCTATAATATCCTTTTTAAGGTGTGGTGACCAGAACTGCACACAGTATTCCAAATGAGGTCTCGTGTTCATTTTGGCAGGATGGAAGAGCTTAGAAACACGATTTTCACACACCCGCTCTCTAGAAGATCCGAGTGCTGTGTGACATCTGAACTTCCCAGCTGTGGATTCAGGGAGGATGCTTTTTCTGCATATGCTTTAGCGAGAGACCCAGAAGTCAGGTAGATTCTTAGATCCAGCACAGGTGAGTAGACCCCTCACACATTCTCATTTACCTATCACAGCCAATACACATGCCGGTGTGGTTTGTCGTATATTTTATTTTCTCACATTTAGTTATACTACTTTTAAATAAAGCTTTTAACTGGAACACCAAGTGACGATTGTCCTGGAAAGCAAGGAATAAGTACCTTAGAGCTGGAATAAGTACCTTCTGTTTTTTCTTTAAAGTCAGGAGCCTGAGCCCTGGCACTGGTGGACGTTGTAGAGAACATTCACTCATCACTTGGTAGTGTGTTCTATTAGAAGAAGAGGAGGAGGAGGAGATTGGATTTATACCCCGCCCTTCACTACCCAAGGGAGTCTCAGAGCGGCTGACAAACTCCTTTTCCCTTCTTCTCCCCACAACAGACACCCTGTGAGGTAGGTGGGGCTGAGAGTGCTCTTGAGAGAACAGCTCAAGAGAACAGCTCTGCCAGAACTATGGCTTGCCCAAGGTCATCCAGCAGCTGCATGTGGCGGAATGGGGAATCAAACCCGGTTCTCCCAGATTAGAGTCCACACACTTAACCACTACACCAAACTGGCTAGTTTTTTTGTGTTGCTTAAATTCAACCACCAAGACACTCAGTTTCCATGTGGTAGTATTTTTGGCAATACCCCCTCAGTGAAGCTTCGAGACGGGAACGCAGGGTCACCTGGAGCTCTCAGCATGGGGGCCGGCCAGGATCCACCCCAGGGAAGAACAGCTGCCTGCCAGCGGAGCAAAGGAGCTTCTCTGCTTCCCTTTAAAGGTGTGGAGGTGTTATACCCGTCTGGTACTTTTTCTTGCTGGGTGGAGAGCAGGGGGTGGCCAAACTGGCGTAACATAACAGCCACACAGAATAAAGTCAGATGTTTGAGAGCCGCAAAGACATGAACAAATATCACACACACGTTTTTATTGAAGAATATGCAAAGTGAAGAAGCCACATGTGGCTCCCGAGCGACACCCCTGGTGCAGAGGCAGATGTCAGGCCTTGCCCACCAGCAGTAGCAGCAGCTCCTCTGTGGAGCCTGAGGCTGTATTCATGGTCTCTCTCCCCCCCCCCCCCCCCCCCCCCTCCCTCCGACCCTTGTTTTGAGGGAGAGTGACTGGCCCCGGGTGACCCAGGGAGTTCCATGCCTGAGGGGGAACTGGGAGTCAGGTCTTCCTCCGGCACCCTGAAAGGCCCGGGGTTTGTTTCGAGGGGCGTGCTTGCATGGGGGCTCTGGGGAGGCTCGGGGGAGCCTTCTAGGCCAGCTCCTCCAGCACCTTCTGCTTGGGTCACCAAGGTTCACTTCCCAGCCTGGCCGCAGTGAGGTGCCATGGACTGAACCGGGGACATTCTGCAGGCAAAACATAACCTCTGGAATAAGACTGCATTCCTCAAGACGGGGTGGGGAGCTGAGCATTTTATGCGCCCTTCCGAGTGGGGTGGGCGCTTGGGTCAGAGTTCCTGGTGTGATCTTGGTGGTGCGCAATGCTTCCCGCTCATCGGACGATGAAGCCCTACCTGGGACATGCAGAGCAGGACGTGAGGGTGGGCGGGCAGGAATGACTGAGTTACTCTGCACATACTTTTGTTTGCATCCTTTTGCTCCGTGGCTGTTTGTTTTCTGGCTGCAGGGCTGTGGTGCTTGTTGCTCTCTGATGGAAACAAGAGCAGGCACAGTCTGAGTCACCAAGCTTTGCAATAACAACCCCGCCTGTGTAAGAGTTTGGAGAAGTGCTTTCCTGGCACTTCCCCATCTTTGGGACACGGGTGCCGAATGTGCTTCCCAGTTTTGACCTTTCTTTCCACCCCTGCGGCGGCCTTGCGCCAGTTCCCTTACAAGCTTTTGTCCTTCCCGTTTCTTCGCTAGGGTTGTGCATTTCACGGTTGTTTACTAAGTCACAGGGTCTAAAAATGTCAGCTGAGTCCTGTGAAATCAGAACAAAAGTCTGGTATCTAGGCCAGGATCTATAACCCCTTTTTTCCCACAGTGGCCACATCAGGTGGCCTTTGGAAGCGCACACACACTCAGCATGGGGGCCAAGGCCTTTGCTTGTTGTCATTTAAAGACAGACTGCTTCTGCATGTGGAAGTTTCATTTAGCCAACATGGGTAATAGCAGTTGACTAACACCATATGGGAAACTGCTCCCATCACCCCCCTCCCAGTCCTACGCTTCTGGGTTTGAGAAATGCTAACATAGTCTGGTTGCATCACCCTGTTCAGAAGATGAGCTTAGACTCATAGAATCATACAGTTGGAAGGGACCTCCAGGGTCATCTAGTCCAACCCCCTGCACAATGCAGAAAATTCACAAATAAACCCCCCACCCCCATGACCCTGTTTCACACCCAGGAGATGACAAAAAAACCCTCCAGGATCTCCAGCCAGAAATTGCTTCCTGACCCCAAAGTGGCGATCAGCATTTCCCTGGGCGGGTAAGAAAGGGCCACAAGAACTAAGCACTGATGCAACCCTTCCTGCCCTCCCTCTCATGGTCTGCCTCAGTTCACAGAATCAGCAGTGCTGTCAGATGGCCATCTGGCCTTTGTCTGAAAACCTCCAAAGAAGGAGAGCCCATCACCTCCCGAGGAAGCCTGTTCCACCGAGGAACTGAAAACTCTTCTGATTTAATTTCAACCTGTTGGTTCTGGTCTGACCTGGGGCAACGGAAAACAGCTCCATACTGTCCCCTGTATGACAGCCCTTCAAGTACTTGAAGATGGTTATATCACCGCTCAGTCATCTCCTCTCCAGGCTAAACATACCCGGCCCTTCCAGCCTTTCCTCCTAGGACTGGGTCTCCAGACCCCTCACCATCTTTGTTGTCCTCCTCTGGACACTTTATTTATTTATTTATCATTCAACTTGATATACCGCCCTAACCCCCGTAGGGGTCTCTGGGCGGTTTACAATTCTTGGGTGCTAGTCACCTATATCAACCCTAACTACGGCCACATCAGTTCAAGGGAGGGGCTGCCTACCGGCACCCTGGTGGAGGCTCGGTGTCATTCCAGCTTGTCTGCATCCTGCTTAGATTGTGGTGCCCAAAACTGAACACAATACTCTAGGTGAGGCCTCACCAGAGCAGAGTAAAGCGACACCATCACTTTGCTTGCTGTTTGAGCATCTGCGTTTGGGGTTTTTGCTTCACTGGTCCCGGGGGTGTTTGAGCCCTGTGG
>NW_015163110.1:442677-445024 GCF_001447785.1 Gekko japonicus | reverse complement strand
GTAAGAACATGAGAGACGCCAATGTTGGATCAGGCCCAAGGCCCATCCGGTCCAACACTCTGTGTCACACAGTGGCCAGAAATACCAGGGGCCATCAGGAGGTCCAGCAGTGGGGCCAGGACATTAGAAGCCCTCTCCCACTGTTGACCTGCCCCCAAGCACCAAGAAGACAGAGCATCACTTGCCCCAGAGTCCCTATCTGTACCTTGTGGCTAACAGCCACTGATGGACCTCTGCTCCATATTAAGAACATAAGAGAAGCCACTGTTGGATCAGGCCAATGGCCCACCCAGTCCAACACTCTGTGTCACACAGTGGCCAGAAATACCAGGTGCCCTCAGGAGGTCCAGCAGTGGGGCCAGAAGCCCTCCCACTGTTGCCCCCCCCCCAAGCACCAAGAAGACAGAGCATCACTTGCCCCAGAGTCCCTATCTATACCTTCTGGCTAAGAGCCACTGATGGACCTCTGCTCCATATGCTTATCTAATTCCCTCTTGAAGCCGTCCATGCTTCAAACTTATTTGGCCTACCGCCCCCTTTTCAGGAAAAAAAACCAGCACCCCCCTTTAAATCTACCTTCAAGAAGTAGACAAAAAGATGCAGTTTGTGGATCTGCACCTGGATCCCAGCACCCCCTAGGGGGCGGTGTTGCCCACTTTGGGAACCAGGGGTCTACTCAGAGGGGCAGTGGCTCTCCAGGGTCTCAGGCCGAGGTTTCTCCCATGACCTCCTGCCTGGTCCCTTTTAACTGGAGGTTCCCAGGCTTGTGTGGTGTGGTGGTTAAGAGCGCGGACTCCACTCTGGGAGAACACGGTTTGATTCCCCACTCCTCCTCCACTTGTACCTGGCTGGATGACCTTGGGCAAGCCATAGTTCTGATGAGAGCTGTCCTTGAAAAAAGAGCAGTTTCCGTCGAGCGCTCTCTCAGCCCCGCCTACCTCCCAGGGTGTCTGTGGTGGGGAGGGAGAGGAGTTTGTAAGCCCCTCTGAGACTCCCTGGGGTAGTGAAGGGCCATGGGGTATTAATCCAATCTCTTCTTCTTCTTCTTGAACCTGGGACCTTCTGCGTGCCAAGCAGAGTCTCTTCCACTGAGCCACAGCCCCTCCCGTTGGGTCCCCACCGGAGAGAAAAGTGGGGTATAAATGAATTAAACATAGAAATAGATAAAAATATTAGAAAGTAGCCACTTAAATGTTGGCAAATCATTACTTTGTCACTGCCCCACTTAGTCATAGGGACTTAGTGAGACTTGAGAAATAAAAACTAAGAAAATATCCAGTTCCGGTCTGAGATGCCGGCAAAGCCGGCTATAAATTGAAAGTAATAAAGATTCCACAAAGATTCCTTGATCCAGCTGATTTCAGGCAGCACAGCTTGAGTGACAGCTGCTATTTGGAGAAGGAACAGAGCCAGTCACAGCGAGGCATTTTATTTCGGGGGACTCAAGAGTGGCTTCCCCATCCTCCCTTTTATCCTCCCAACAACCACCCTGTGAGGTAGGCCAGGCCGGGAGTTCTCCCCCCAGCAGGTCCCCCCCCCATGTTAGTGGGGGGGGGCTATTGAGCCCAGTCTCTCAGATCCCACCCTCCCTGACACTCTACCCTCACCCCCGGCTCTCTTTTTCTGTCTTTGGATGGGGGAGGGGGACCCTGCTGCAGAGAGAGAGGGAAGGCGCTGCTGGCTTCTCCCTGCCTGACCCAGGTTGTCTCCCGAAGGGCCGCCTCCTGCCACGTGGAGCGGCCGGGGGAGAGACGGGCAGCCCCCTACGCCTCCCGTGAATGATAGTGTGTGTGTGTGGGGGGGTGTTTACGGGGGAGCCGGTCGCAGGGAAGAGCATCTGGTTGGGGGGGCTGGGGGCTGCCCGTCTCCTGAGAAACCACGAAAGCCTGCCCCCCCCCTCGCCGGGGTCTGGATGCTGAGCGGACGGGGGGCGGGGGAGGAGGAGAGCCTCTTGCAACCGCGGCTCCCCTGAGCAGGCGACCTTGTTCAGAGGGGCCGGGTCAGAACCGGCCCTCTGCCTTTGGTCCAGGCGCCGGGCGGGGGTGGGGCTGATTCGTCCGGGTCCTGCTGCCGGGCCGCCTCCCGCCCCCTTTGATCCTCCCGACAACCACCCTGCGAGGTAGGCTCGGCAGCCTTCTTCCCCCCTGCAGCAGGCGGGAGCGGCCCCCACCTCCCCTCCGGCCCGAGGCGAAGTCGAGCCTGGGCGGGGCGCCAGCCGCCGGTGCCGCCGCCGGGCGCCTTTCCCTGTCGGGGTCAGCTGGGGACGCCTCGGCCTCGGCCCCGCCCTCTCCGGGGGTGGGGTGGGGAAGAGGAGCGCTCCTCCCAGCGTGCCCCGCGTCGGGGACCG
>NW_015163110.1:432997-442250 GCF_001447785.1 Gekko japonicus | reverse complement strand
GTTAAAGGTCCCGGCTTCTGTAGTCTTTGGTTTGATAACTGTTGCATTGATTTCAGGCCTTCTCTCCCCCCCCCTTCCATGTCTGCCTTTGTTTTAGGAACTACAACCCCCCCCCCAATGCCTGTAAACATTTATGGTGATTTTACATCTCCAGGCTTGACCTGAGGTCCTCTTCTGTCAACCCTCCCCATTGTAGTGTGCAGCTGGGGGGAGGGGTGCCCTTCTGGTTCTGTTAGCAATCTCCCTGTTCTTTCCCATGAACTATGTTTGTCTGGTTCATGGAGGCTGTGGCGTCAAGTTTTGGATGGGTTGGCTTCGATTTCTGGTTTGGAGACAGGTTGTGGGGAGCCAGGGAGTTGGAAGGCAGCGGTGGGGGAGGGGGTGGGACACTCATGGGCCTGAGTCACAATATTTCAGGTGCGCAAAGAAGAAGAAGAAGAAGAGATTGGATTTATACCCCGCCCTTCACTACCCGAAGGAGTCTCAGAGCGGCTTACAACCTCCTTTCCCTTCCCCCCCCCACAACAGACACCCTCCTGTGAGGTCGGCGGGGCCGAGAGAGCTATGACAGAAACTGCTCTTTTCCAAGGACAGCTCTTGTCAGAACTGTGGCTTGCCTAAGGTCACATCAGCAGGTGCAAGTGGAGGAGTGGGGGAATCAAACCCAGTTCTCCCAGATTAGAGTCCGCATACTTAACCACTACACCAAACTGGCAAAGGTGTGCTGCTCTTCCTCCAAGGGAGAGGGGGGCATGGAGAGGGTTATCCCCCTGTCATGCATGATGTGCCAGCTGGCCATGAAGTCTGCTGCAGGGCTGTGGGCAGGATAAGCAGGTGGCTGAGAGCCAGTTTGGCGTAGTGCTTAGGAGCACAAACTCTAACCTGGGAGAACTGGGTCTGATGCCCCACTTCTCCACATGCAGCTGCTGGTGTGACCCTGGGTCAGTTACAAGTTCTGTCAGAGCTGTTCTCTCAAGGGAAGTTCTCGAAAGGGCTCTCTCAGCCCCACCGACCTCACAGGGTGTCTGTTGTGGGGAGGGGAAGGGAAAGGAGGTTGTAAGCCGCTCTGAGACTCCGAGTGAAGGGCGGGGTATAAATCCAACTTCTTTTTCTTTTCTTTTTTGGTGTGGAGTAAGGATGCCATGTGAAAAGCAGCTCCAGGAAAACAATGGTGCACATTTTAGAAGCCTGGGTGCTGGGAATAAGGGTGTGGGGAGGGGAAGGGAAAGGAGGTTGTAAACCGCTCTGAGACTCCAAGTGAAGAACGGGGTATAAATTCCAACTTCTTCTTTTTCTTTTGGTGGGAAGTAAGGATGCCATGTGAAGAGCAGCTCCAGGAAAACAATGGCACACATTTTAGAAGCCCGGGTGCTGGGAATAAGAGTGTGATGAGTGGCTCTCTAGGCATCTCTCAGTGTTCCTGCCTGTGAAACAGAGAGGACTGGGGGGGGGGGGGGAACAACCCACTGCTGCTGCAGTGGTTGCCGTGGCTTCATCTGTAGGGGCAGCATAGGCAACGTGGCTCTGTTAGCCAGGAAGTGTGTGTGGGGGGTCACATTGTTGGACGTGTCAAAGCAGAACTGATGACCGGATTCAGTTGCACAGTAGAATGAGGTTCACCATTGGCTGAAACAAATACTGAAACTTAGTTGGTGTGACATGGGTGTTTTGGCTACATGGGGACTTGTCTGCCTGGTGCATAGTTTGTGGGCATCACGCACTGTCTGGATAGGTTGATAGATAATCCTGGGGAGGAGTCAGCAGTCATGGGTCACGTTGGCAGCAATGACTTTTGGGAAATGTAGTCCTCTGGTCCTGGAGGAATAATTTAGGCTATTAGGCAGAAAGCTAAAGGCCAGGACCTCAAGTGTAGCATTCTCAGAAGTGATGCTGCTTCCATGCGCAGGGCCACTTAGACAGGCATAGTCAGGGGTCTTGATGCACGGGTGAGAAAGTGGCCCCTGGATGGAGGAAGGGTCTGATTTGTCAGACACTGGGGAATGTCCTGGGACAAGCAGGACCTGTTCAAAAGAGATCGGCTTCCCTCAAACTGAAAGGGGACCAGGCTGCTGGCGATTAATATAAAAAAGGTGGCAGAGCAGCTTTTAAACTAATCCCGAGGGGAAAGCTGACCTGAGTTGGAGAGCCTCTGGTTTGGGGGAGATTCCTCCCAAAGGGGGAAGTGTGGGAAACTTTCGGGAACCTATTGGTGGGAGCCAGCTAGACAGGCCCGTAGCCAGGATTTTTAAAGTTGGGGGGGCATTTAAATGTCTTAGGGGGCACTGGCTGATCGTATTAAAGGAATACCTGGCTCCTTCCCCACACCTGCCTCCACTTGGGGGCCCTGGGCTGGATGGGAAGTCAGGGGGCCTGGCTAGTAAGACAGGGAGCCTAGCCCCGAGATGCCCCCACTGTCGCTACGGGCCTGCAGCTAGAACCTGAGGATGAGAGCTGGGCAGTTTAAGGAGGGCCACGTGAGGAGACCTAAGGCACCCCTAGAGAGGGAACCAAGGTAGAGGTGCCTGGATGCCAACGTTAGAAGCCTCTGCGCCAGGATAGGAGAGCTATGGCACTTGGCCCTGAGTGGCAATTTAGGTGTAGTGGGTGTCTTAGAAACCTGGTGGAATGGGAGAAATCAATGGGATACGGTCATCCCGGGATGTAAGCTCTGTAGGCAGGTCAGGGAGGAACGTGTTGGGGGAGGTGTTGCTGTATGGATCAAACATGGAATAAAATTTAATAAGTTATAAAACACTGTGGGAACGAAATCCCAGATATTTATTTATTTGTTGCCTCTGTTTATATCCTGAAATATCTCTTCTCTAGGCTAAAGGTACTGGGGCCTAGGTGATTTTAAAAGTGGGGGTGTACTGTTGACCTCCTGTTTAAAATGGTGAGGCAGGTCGTGAAACAGAGCGGGAAATGGGAGAGGTGACTAAAGTAGAAAATGTTGTAATACTGAGTGACTCCAACTACCCTCCCATTTACCGGGGCAAATGCGTGCTTGAGTCACGCCACGGGAACAAAATGTGTAGGTATCATAAAGGACTGTGCAGTGGGGAAGCTGGGCACGGAGTCAGCTTGAGGTCTTGTGACTCTGGAATTAGGTTTTGAGTAGGAGCTTGGGACCTGGTGCAAGGTGTGGATGTCGTTACACCAACCGGGAACAGTGAGCAGAATGCATTTAAATTCAGGATCGATGGAAAGTTGCCCCCAAAGTCCAAAACAATTTCATTTGGTTTCAGAAAAGGAACTTTACAAAAACGAGAGGACTAATTAGATGTAAGTTAAAAGGGAGGCAGAAGAAAATCAGGTCCCTCCAGGATGCTTGGAAACTATTTAAAACCACACTAATTGATGCCCAGGTGGAATGTATATCTCAAGTCAGGAAAGGCCACCACCAAGGCTAAAAGGACGTCTGTTTGGTTAACCACCTGAGCAAGGAAGCCATAAAAGTCCTCCTTTAAAGAGTGGAAAGTTTCCTGGAACAAGAAGATCAGAAAGGGTCATGGGTTTCATGGGATTAAAAACTGGTTAGATGACAGGAGTGTAGGGGAAAATGGACAGTTTGTGTAACAGAGGATTGCAGACGATACTGAATTCTTCCGGAAGGTAAAAACCAAGGATGACTAGGAAGAGCTATAGGAGGATTTCTCTAAATTGATTGAGTGGGCAACCACATGAAGAAGAGGAGGAGGACCTTGGATTTATGCCCCGCCCTTCACTACCCAGAGGAGTCTCAGAGCTGCTTACAAACGCCTTTCCCTTCCCCTCCCCACAACAGACACCCTGTGAGGTCGTTGGGGCTCAGAGAGCTCTTTCGAGAAGAACTGCTGGTGAGAGAACATGGCAAATGAAGTTCATCGTTGATAAGTGTAAGGAGATGAACAATGGAACAGACAATCCTAGCTTTAAATATATGCTGATGGGGTCTGGCTGAGTCTGAGATTGAAAGAGATTTGGGGATTGTTGTGGAAAGCACAATGACAGTGTTGACACTGTGTGTGGCAGTGGTAAAAAAAAGACAAATTCCACGCAGGGGATTATTAGGAAAGGGATTGTAAAAAAATGGCAGGCATTGTAATGTACCCGTATAGATTTATGGTGCAGCCTTATTGGGGATACTGTGTGCAGTTCTTGAGTCCAGTGGCACCCTTAAGACCAACAAAGTTTTATTCAAGGTATGAGCATTTGCATGCTTGCGAAAACTCATACCTTGAATAAAACTTTGCTGGTTTTAGAGGTGCTACTGGACTGTTCTATTGCTTCAGACCAACATGGCCACCCACCTGTGTCCAGTTCTGGTCTCCATAGAGAGCCAGTTTGGTGTCGTGGTGAAGTGCGCGGACTCTAATCTGGGAGAACCGGGTTTGATTCCCCACTCCTCCACATGCACCTGCTGGATGACCTTGGGCGAGACATAGTTCTGTCAGAGCTGTCCTTGAAAAAGAGCAGTTTGTGTCAGAGTTCTCTCAGCCCCACCCACCTCCCAGGGTGTCTGTTGTGGGGAGGGGAAGGGAAAGGAGTTTGTCAGCCGCTCTGAGACTCCAAGTGAAGGGCGGGGTGTAAATCCAATCTCCTCCTCCTCATATCTCAAAAAAGGATACTGCAGAACTGGGAAAAGTAGAGGAGAGCAACTAAGGTGGTGGTTAAGAGGTCAGAGCCCCTTCCCTATGACGAAAGGCCGGAGAGTCTGGGACTTGCAGATGTTGACAGGGTCTTGACAGCTGTGAAGCCACCGGCCTGCTCCATGGATCCTTGTCCCTCGTGGCTGGTCAGATCATGCCACAAAGAGGTAAGTGGCCCTTTGAGACGGATTATTATCTTGTCTCTCTCACAGGGCTTCTTTCCCCGGTCCCCTTAAGGAGGCGATTGTCAGACCTTGGCCAGAGAAACTCTCTTTAGATAAAGAGGACCTGGCCAACGACTGCCCCGTGTCTAATCTGCCTTTTCTGGGGAGGGGGAGCCGTGGCTGAGGAGCTCCAGGCTTTCCTGGATGAGCCGTGGCTGCCCTGGGGCCCTTTTCAGTCGGGCTTCAGGCCTGGTTTTGGGACCGAGACAGCACTGGCCGCTTTGGTTGACAGCCTCCGTTTGCATCTGGGTAAAGGCACGCCAGACCCGTTGATCCTTCTGGATCTGTCGGCGGCCTTTGACACTGTTGACCATTTGGTCCCGATCGTCCGCCTTGCCTCCCTGGGGGGTAGTAGGCCCTCCTTGTTCCTCCAGGGATACTCTCAGAGGGGTGCTATCAGGGAGGAGGGGGTCTTCACGGTGAGGCCTGAATTGTGGGGTCCCACAGGGTTCGATCCCCTCTCTGATGTTTGGAGTTGGGTGCCATCACTATGCGGATGACGCTGAGCTCTTCCTGCTTCTGGATAAGCGGCCAGCGACAGGGCTCTCGGCACTACCCCAGTGCCTGGGCGTGGTAGTCCGGTGGTGAAGGGGGGAGCTGGCTTGCTTGTTTGAATGCCGTAAGTCACCACGGGATCCTTCGGGTGAGCAGCAACTAAAAAACAACAACCCCATAAGTAAAAATCAATTCTCAGTCTACAAAAAGGGAGGCTAAGGAGTTGCATGAGAGAGGTTTCTAAGACGATGTGGGTGCGTGGCTGAGAAAGGGGGGAGAGGGGGGTTTCTCCCCCTCCCATAATAACTTAGGGGTGCCCAGTAAAGTTGATGTGTGGTTGGTTCAGGACAGACCGAAGGAAATATTTCTTTGCTCAACAAGTAAGTAAATTGTGGATTTCACTGCTGGCGGAGGGAACAAACACAGATAGCTTTAAAAGGGGGTGGTTAGATGGTTTCACACAGGACAGCTCCATCAGTGGCTTCTAGTCTGGGTGAGGAAAGGGGATCCTCCATATATAGAGGCGGTAAATCTCTGAAGGGAGCTGCGGTGGCTCAAGTGGTGAAGACGCTGAACTGCAGGCTGTGGAAGGTCGGTAGTTCAGCAGTTCGAGACCCAAGTGTGCCGCATGACGGAGTGAGCTCCCGTCTCTAGTTCCAGCTCCTGCCAACCTAGGCATTCGAAAGCAAGAAATTGCAAGTAGATAAATAGGTACCACTTCGGTGGGAAGGGAACAGCGTTCCGTGTGCCTTGGTGTTTAGTCATGCCGGCCACACGACCACGGAAACGTCTTCGGACAGCGCTGGCTCTTCGGCTTTGAAACGGAGATGAGCACCGCAACCCTAGAGTCGGACTCGACTGGCTTTCGAGCAAGGGAACTTTTACCTTTACCTTTAAATCTCTGAATCCCAGGGCTTGGAGGCACCCTCAGGGGGGATATCTGGGTCTCTGTGTCCTCTTTCTGGGCGCTCCAGGGTGACTGGTCGGCTGCTGCATGAAACTGGGTGGTGGACTGGATGGACCAGTGGTCTGATGCTCTTATTACGTACGTTCTTCCTTTTTCATCTGGGAGGGGGGGGGAACGTGTTACTACACATCTACCGAGCAGCAGGGAGGGTTTAGTGGGGCGGTGGATCTGGGGCCTTCTGCATACTTGTCGCTTTGGGTCAAGAATGCCTGTCTGGTTGAGAGGCCCAGTGGTCTTGGGGCAGAGCAAACCTTCATGTGGTGCTAGTGGGAGGTGGAGCGGCGCCAGCTTGGTGGAGACTGCTGGCAGGGGAGGGAAAGGCAGCTGGACCCACTGGGTGGGGAATTGCGGGCCAGGCCGGAACAGCTGGCCTCTTCTCCTTGGCTGCGGTGTCCTCTCCAGGTGCACTGCAAGAGCTCCGTGGGCGTCACATCTGGCAGGCTCTTTCGCTTCCTGGTAGGAGCCATCCTGGCTGACACTGGCCGGGGAGGGGCAAGGCAGGGACGCCTGTCTCCAGAGTCCCCCCTCCCATTTCCCCCCCCCATCTTGTTGCTTGGCTCTGTTGGGTGATTTACATACTGAGCTCCCATTGGCTGCCTGAGCAGCAGGGGAGGTGTGAGGGGGGTGGGGGTGTCATGGTGACCACTGGATGAATGGGGGCCTGGCAGGGGAGGGGGGAGGCAAAAGGGGACACCGACTCTCTCGGGTGAGTTTGGAGCCCTGGACTGGCCACTGCCTCCCGCCCCCCCGCCCCCCTGCTGTTGTAGGTTTTGCATTCTTTCCAGGCCTCTTTGGATGCAGCTGCTGAATGCTGGTGGGAGGGTTACTTCAGGGGGAGAAAAAAAAAACCCATCCACCTTAATATTGTGACTTAATATTACAAGGTGCCCAAGCAAAGTCTGAGGGCTGCGCGCCTGCGGTGGTGCTGGCTATTGAGAGTCGGCCTCAGTTTCCCCGGCGGATGACCTTTCCAGGAAGCGGAGGAGGGGGTGACTCGCCGGGGCCTCTCCCCTGAGCCTCTGGGTGGCCCGTCGTCCCGTGGACTGCAGCCTCTGCTTGGATTGCCCGGCCATGCCGGCACCCTCGGGTGGGGGCTCCATTCCTGCCTGGAGGGTGGGCTTCAGAGGGGGTGCCGGGAGAGAGCGGCTTCCCGGTCTTCACAGAGCCACAGGGTTCCATCCGGTCCCGTATCCTGTCTGGCCGGGGTTAGGGCTCGGCTTGGGTGAGGACCGCTTTGGGAGGGGTTGAGGTTTCCCTTTAAGATGCAGGTTTCCATGCAGAACCTCCCTAGAGGTCATGCTGGTTTTGATAGCCAGGTGTGGGTGGGCCCCTCTTACGGGGGACGGTGTTTGTATTTGTTGCTCAAAGTGCTGGAGGTGAGTTTTGGAGGCCCGCACTCCCAGAGAGTTTTGCTGGCTCACTCTGTGTGCACAGATGTTCCGTAGCACCCCTGCTACGTGTCTGTGGCGGCATGGGGGGGGAGGAGTTGGATCTCAGTGGGGTACAGTGCCCTAGATTCCGCCCTGCAAAGCACCCATTTTCTCCCGGGGACCCGATCTCTCTTGCCTGGAGGTCAGTTCTGATTCTGGGAGATCTCCAGGCCCCACCTGGAGGCTGGCAACCCTAACCAGGGCTGTCGCCGGCCTTGTAGCTCTGCTCTCGTGGCCCCGTGGATCCGCGCCCAGTTGTCCAGGGGGGCTCCTTTGCTCTCCAGGGCCCCGCCTGCCTTCATAGAATCACAGGATGTTAGAGATGGAACTGGGACCTTGCAGGTCATCTAGTCCAACCCCCTGCACTCTGCAGGAGCACACCCGAAAGAGGGCCCTACGACATACCCGGAAGATGGCAGCCCCTAGTGCCCGGGACTGTCCCCCAGAGGGAGGCCCTGGCTGGCAACACCCTGCCCGCCCGCCCTGGCAAGCTCTGGCTGTCCCTCCTGGGTCCCCGTCCCTTCCTGTCGCTTCTTGCTGCTCCGGAGCCCCTTCTCGACTCTTCCCGTGCAGGGGTGCCCTTGCAGCCCTGCCGTGGGCAATGCCGGCCCCTCTCAGCACCAGCAGCAGAGGAAGGGGGGGGCTGTGGGTAGGGGATGGGAGGGGGCCGGTCTGTGGCTCCCTCTCCCTCGTTGTGTGGTGGGGGTGCCTCTGGCCAAGACTGTCCTTGGGAAGCTGGCCCCCCCCCCAGCACAAGCATGGCTTTTCGGCCTCTGTGCTGCTTCTGGGGCACGTGCAGCTGGTGCCACGAGGGTTATTCCTTGCAGCGCCAGGAGAGTAGACCCAGGCGTGGGGGGGGGGTCTGGGCCAGGCTGAGTCTGGAGGCATGCTCTTGGGGGGGGGCAATGGCTCACCTTGCTGAGAAGCCTGAGGGCCTCTTCTCCCTTTGTGTGTGTGGGGGGGGAGGGCCCAGTGGGCCTAGCCCCGATCATTGCTGGCTTTGGGGTAGCAGGAGGAGGACACTGCTTTGGGGTAGCAGGCGGCCCGGGCAGCTCTGCTTTGTCTGTAGAGGTGAGCGGCCAGAATCGGCCTCCTCCTCCTCCTCCTCCTCCTCCTCTTCTTCCTCCTCCTGGCTTGCCATTGCTGCTGCTGCTGCTGCAGGGAGGCAGGGGGAGTGCCCCCACCCACCCCGGCTCTGCCGCCGTTGCCGCTGCTGCCGTTGCCGCTGCTGCCTCTTTGTTTTCTGAGGGAACCCTCCCAGCCCTTTTCATTCTGCTGCAGCGGCTGAGCAGGAACCTGCCTGTGGAGGAGGAGGAGGAGGAGAGCGGAGCAGAGCCCCCCCCCCCAGCCGTTGTGCCCCTCCTCGGGTGAGACCGGCTGGCTCCCTCCCGCCTGCGCTGGACATTCCCTGTGGGCGGTGGGGGTCGGAGGGCACGGAGGGCACGGCTGGCGAAGGTCAGGACCTGCTGGGAACGGCCCCACAGAAGGAGCTGGGGGGGGGGTGTGTCT
>NW_015163110.1:427969-432742 GCF_001447785.1 Gekko japonicus | reverse complement strand
GGGGAGTGCTTAGGGGCCCAGGCTGTTTCCCGATTTCTTCCCCACAGGACAATGGGGGGAGCGGGGGGGGGGCCCTCTGGACAGCCTCTGAAGCCTGACTGGGGCTGTGCCCTTTCCCACGGGCAGATGGGGAGTGATTCTAGGGGGCCCCCCTTGCGGGAACGTGTCCTACCCAGGGGGATTCCGACAGAGGCTTTCCTACACGCGGCACTCTGCAGATGCCCAGAAGCTGTCTGACCTGCCTCAGGGCCAGGCTGTGGCCCAGCGGGCGTGGGAGAAGGGGCAGCGAGTGCGAAGCATCCTGGAGTGGTACCCGGGGATGCCTCTTGCTGTCTCTGGCAGCTTTCCCTGGCAATGTGGCCGTTGCATTCTGGAGAAAGCTTGTGGCAAGGGAGAGCAGGCCGGGTCCTGGCGGGGGCTGAACAAGGGGCGGCTGAACCCCCAAACTCTCTCCCTCGCTCTCTCTGTCGGAGAGGCCTCTCCTTTCTCAAGGTGACTCTGCCCCTGCAAGGTCATCGGTAGCCCCCCACGCCAGCCTCTTCTTCCTTTCCAAATCCATTTTCCGTGGAGACACAGGAAGCTGCCTCGTCCTGCGGCTCTCCAGGGTGTCTCAGGCGGGGGCCTTCCGCGCCCCCTCCTGCCTGGTCCGTGTAAACTGGCGCTTCCTGGGCTGAAACCTGGGGCCTCCTGACCGCCAGGCAGATCCGCCTTTGCTGTTCTCCCTCTGGTGTGGTTGCAGGAGGTCTCTTCCGTAGGCGCTTGGGACACTGGAGCGAGGGAGACTTGGTGGCTGCCCTCTTTAGGCCTTGTGGCTCCGGATTGCTGACTCTTCGGTGCCTACTGAGGTCTTCCGGGGTCTTGCGCATTCCACTGCCGTGAGGTCGCTCACCCTGGGCATGTGTTCCGTTCTGCAAGGGGTCTGGCTCCCGGGGACTGTTCGTCTCTGTGTCTCGGCTGATTGGTTTGCTGCTGCTGCTGCTAGAAATGATTCCTCAGAATGCCTTTGGGGGGGGGGGCAAACAGAGGTGGCTCTGTCATCTTCTGCTCTGCGATGGCCTGGCTGCTTCGGCTGGGGTGTGTGTGTGCTGGAAGTGGAGAGTTGGTTTCTGATCTTCCTTGTGAGGAAGGAGCCAAATGCAGATGTGGAGCAGCCCAGGATCTGTGGGCAAAGGGGGGGGGGGACCAACGTGCCTCTTCCCCACCCAGCTGGTGGCGGGGGCCTAACGGAGAGCTTTTAAAAAGTGACCGTGTGTGACACATGAAATGGGAACGGCTGTGTTTTTCTGGCTGTTCCCGTGAGCTGGTGGGTGTTCTTCTCAGCCTTGGTCCTGCTTATGCCTGAGTGATTTTCCCTGGGCCGGCCCGCTGGCCTTCCACGTGCTGATGCGTTCCACGTAGTGGCTCTACGAGGCGGGGGGGGAGGGGACTGACATTCTCAGTGTACAGTCTGCTTTCCTTCGGCGCTTCAAAAGAGGGTGTGTGTGGGGGGTTGTCAGAGGGACAGCGCCTGTAGTAGTTTTTTGAGCCAGTTTGGTGTCGTGGTTAAGTGCGAGGACTCTAATCTGGGAGAACTGGGTTTGATTCCCCACTCCTCCACATGCAGCTGCTGGGTGACCTTGGGTCAGTCACAAGTTCTCTCGGAGCTGTTCTCTCAAGAGCAGTTTCTCTTGAGAGCTCTCTCGGCCCCGCCTACCTCACAGGGTGTCTCTCTTGTGCGGAGGGGAAGGGGAAGGAGTTAATCAGCCACCCTGAGACTCTGAGTGAAGGGCGGAGTATAGATCCAATCCAATCTCTTCTTCTTCTCCTAGTTCTGCTGTGGGAGAGTCAGGCTTTGCCCGGGGTGTGTTGCTGTGGGGCAGACGACTGCTGTGCTGGACTGGCGAGGCCCCAGAGGGTCTTTGGGGCTGCCAGGGCAGGTCGCAGCTCTGAGCTGGGCAAAGGCAGCTGGCAGCTCCTCTGAGCTTCCCGGCTGGCCGGTGGCCCAGGTCTTCCGGGCTCTGCTGCTCTGTTGGCCTTGGGGTGGAGCCCCCCCTCGGAGAGAGACCACCCGGCCCCTGGCCCTGGGCTGTGCAGAGGCAGCGGGGGGCCCTAGAGTGCCCGGTGGCGGGGGGGTGTGTGTGGAGCTGCCAGAGGATACTTCTGCAATACGTGTGTGCCAGAGGATACTGCTGATACGTGTGTATGTGTGCTATGCCAGCCTGCCTTAGAAGGCGCAGTTGGATGGGGAGGGGGAGAAGAAGAGTGGGGAGGGTTTGGGTCGAGGGCAACGCTCCCTCTAAGCTGTGGAGTCTTGTGAGCAAAAATTCTACTTTGTGAGCTCCTGGCATTCCAAGTTGGGAGCCAGTGATTTGGCTGCTGCATCAATAAGTTTGCTCTGGAGCCCCATCCTGCCTGGGCAAAGGCAAAAATGTGTGAGATGGAGGCTGAAAAACTGCGAGCTAGCTCACACTGACTCAGCTTAGAGGGAACACTGCTCCAGGCGGCTGCTGACCCCGTAGGCGCTTCACTTTGCACCCAGTGCTCCCTCTAAGCCGTGGAGTCTTGTGAGCAAAATCCTACTTTGTGAGCTCCTGGCATGAAAGCTGTGAGCGAGCCATGTGGCTGCTGCATGAATTAGTGTGTTCTGGAGCCCACCTTCCTGAGCGAAGGCAAAAATGTTGTGAGCCGGAGGCTAAAAAACCGTGAGCTGGCTCACACTCACTCAGCTTGGAGGGCTGAAAGGGCGGCAAGTGGGGCTGTCACTTGGGAGAGAGAGGGCTGGCTGGAGACTGGGAGGGTTGGCTTGGAGGAGCCTTTGAGGACCTGAGCTTGGCAGAGGACCTGGGGTGTGTGTGTGTGTGTGTGGGGGAGTCCCGGTTCCTGCCTGGCTTTGGCCTGAAGCCGGCCCAGTTGGGAGGTGAAGGTCCCTGCTGGCTTTGGCGGTGGCTATTTAAAGGTTGGCTGCGTGCCGGGAGTGGCAGGCGCTCTCCCCTGGACAGGCAGGCAGGCCTGGGTTCGGGAGAGGAGGGAACTTGGCCCTGCCTGGCTTGGGCCTTGTGTGTGTGTGCCCGTGTGGAGTATGGGCTCTGGGCTGGGCGCTCTGGCCTGAAGAAGGGGCTTCCTTGTGGCTGGAGCTGCCGGTCTTTGGGCGGGGGGCTCCTGAGGCCAGCCCCCTCCCCCCTTGCACTCCTCTGGGGCCTGCGTGCAGCAGCCCCTCCCCCTTCTCCATCGCTGCCTGGAACTGAAGGGTGACGGTGACTCCCAGGAGGAGGGATATTTCCAGAAATTTTGAAGCCAATGGGGGGGGGGCGAGTTTTCTCCGGCAAAAGAGAAATTTTGAGAGCAACTAAGTTCAAAAGCAAGAAATTGCAGTAGATAAATAGGTACCGCTTTGGTGGTATGGTAACAGTGTTCCGTGCGCCTTGGCATTTATCCATGCTGGCCATATGACCACGGAGAAGTCTTAGGACAGCGCTGGCTCTTCAGCTTGGAAATGGAGATGAGCACCGCCCCCTAGAGTTGGATTCAACTAGCTTTCGAGCAAGCATGTCTTTCAGAATTCCAGATTTTCAGTTGTACAGTTGTTAGTGATGCCATCTCTTGTTTGTCTTAAATTGGTTTCTGATGTTATTAACTTTATTATATTTAACGCTTGGATATTGTTCCGAAGGCTTAATGCTGTACTGTAAGTCACACAGAACCTGGCACAAGTCAGGACAGGGTGATTAAAAAATCTAAAGAACAACACTAGCAACAACAATCATAATGTGATACTAAGCAGGCTTAATGCTGTACTGTAAGTCACACAGAGCCTGGCACAAGTCAGGACAGGGTGATTAATAAATCTAAAGAACAACAATAGCAACAACAATCATAATGTGATATTATACAACTCTTGCCCTGGCTGGTGCATCTGAACTTTTGGGAGAGCTGAAATCAGAAAGCCTGTTTTGCAGTAAACAAAAGCACGGTGGGCAGAAATACTCGTAATACAGTCATGATATGTCACTCTACCGGCATGTTTGGGTATCGTTAAACTTCATAACACAGAAATGCTGAATGCTTTAATAATGTAGTGTCGTTAAACACATTATAGTGTGATTGTTGCCAGAATTATTCATATTTAAACAAGAGCAAGCATATTCTAGAAAATATGTTGCGTGTTACAGTGTACATTGTCATTTTCATTATCTAATGCTGTGGATGGTTTTATATTTTAAAAAACCCTCCTAACTTCAGGCTGCAGACGTTGACTGGTCTTTAAGAAGCCATTCTCTTGTTTGAAAAGAGAGAGTATTTCATATGAGTGTTTCTTCAGTGCTCTCCTGAATTTCCAAATATTTCCTTTAAAAGAATGTCACGGGGGGGGGGGGGCATTTCCCCCAGTTTTTTCCTGGGCCTTCACATCTCTCTCGCTCCCACCATGTGGTGCCAGAACTCCCCTGATGAAATGGGGTGTGTTGGGAAGGAAAGGGATGGTACACAAGTTAAGTTGTTCTGTGTCTGGATTCCGGTGTGTGTTTGTGTGTGATGTTTTAAGTTGGTGGAAAGCAGATGGGAGAATGGAAGTGGGACCCTGTGCCGCCTCTGGAGCAAGCTGGGGTTGGAACTGGCTCAAGGAGGTCGGGGGCCTTTGGTCCTCAAGACATGGAACCTGGGCCTCTCTCTCTCTCTCTCAGCTGACCCATTGTCTTCTTCTCAACCTTTTGCCCAGGTGCCGGTGGTCAAGCTGTGCTGCCAGGACTGTGGACTGGTGGGGGTGCGGCCCCCACAGGAATGACATGGGAGGAGAGC
>NW_015163110.1:421868-427798 GCF_001447785.1 Gekko japonicus | reverse complement strand
GCATAACTCATTTGCATATGCCACACCCCCTGACATCACCGGACGTGTGTCAGAAGGCAACACCCACCGCTCAGGCTCCACTGGACTGTTTGGGATTGCCAGCTATTGGGGGAGGGGGAATGTGCAGATCTGTCCTTGCAGAGGAGGGAGAGCTTGTACCTGAATAAAACTTGGTCTTAAAGGTGCCACTGGACTGTTTTGGACCGGTTGGCGGGGAAAGCTCTGCAGCTTACCTGGCTGCTTCTTGCTCTGACTGAGGGCTGCTGGGAGCAGGGGGTGGGGCTTGTTGCATGTGCCCCCCCGGGGCTCTTTACTGCCGGAGCTCCGCTCCTGTGCGCTCCTGCAGGAAATGACCCCTGCCTGTAATGGTGGGAGGGGGGCGGTGAAAGGCAAGCAGATGCCCTGCCTCTGTCCTGAGGGCAGCGACGCCCCATACTGCGCAGGAAGTCTCCTCTTATGGAGGCTGTAATGGAGGCGATAAAGGGCCTGAGGAAAGGCCGGAGGGAGCAAGCAGAGGCTTGGATCGGGCCCACCTTGGTGGCGGCATGGGAGCTATCGAACTCCAGAGCTGGGGGGGAAGAGGCTGGGGGTGGGCAGGCTCCTTCCTCAGGCCAAGTCTTCTTGGGTCCCCCGGGTGGTTCAGGGTGCTGCCCCACAGGGACCCACTGAAGGCCTCTCGCCAAGTTTGTGGTTCAGGGGACGGTAGAGCCACAGGCCCCACCCCTGCCCCCCCTCCCTTACCTTGTTGTGCTGTGTCAGCTCTGAATGTGGAACCCGTTTGGCGTGGCCTTTCTGGGGAGGGCTTCCCTTCCCTGAGGTGCATACTTGTGTCAGGACAGGGGTGGATTGATTTAGAAATGGTGGCAATTTAAATGTTAATCAGGTGTCTCATTTGCATATCAGGCACTTTGGAGGAAGAATTCTTCCTGATTGCTTGGAGTAACAGTGCCACCTGGGGGGGGGGTGTACTTTGCATATTATTATCACCTGCCTGCCTGCCTGCATAATCTGATCGATGGGTTTTGGAAGAAAGCAAGTTTTTTCTTCCGCTGGGACCAAAGGGGAGCAGTTTTATCGCTTCAGTCGAGCCTGGCCGAAATCCCTCCCGTCTAGGCCGACAAAAGTGATTTGGCCACGGTTTCAGCATTGCAGTTCAGCATTTCAGCAGATAGCAAGAACTGGCTAATGCAGGTTTCACAGAGCTGCTGGGTTTGCAAGACCTCTGAAAAGGCAAAGAGTGCTGACTTGGTGTCTCTGCCTGCCTGCCTGCCTGTCTTCCTGGGCAGGGGGCTTCATCTCTTCTTGGAGGCAACATGGGATGAAAAAAGGAATGTGCTTCCTGCGTAGTTACTAATGCAAGTTACTCTGAGTTACTCTCTATAGACCAAAAGAGCAAGAGTCCAGGAGCACCTTAAAGACTGACAACATTTGTGGCAGGGGAGGATCTTGAGTCCCTGCTCACTTCGGAGGTTTGAAGCAGTGAGCAGGGACTCACGCAAGCTCCCCCCCCCCCGCTACACTTGTCTTTTTAGGCTTTTGGGTGCTCGGGGACTCTTGCTCTTTTCCACTGCTACAGACAGACTGACACAGCGACCCACCTTGACCTATCTAGGGGTCATTTCCTGCAGGAGTGCACAGGAGCGGAGCTCTGGCAGTAAAGAGCCCAGGGGGCGGGCACATGCAGCAAGCCCCACCCCCTGCTCCCAGCAGCCCTCAGTCAGAGCAAGAAGCAGCCAGGTAAGTTGCAGAGCTCCCCCTGGTCCAAAACAGTCCAGTGGCACCTTTAAGACCAAGTTTTATTCAGGTACGAGCTCTCCCTCCTCTGCGAGGACAGATCTGCACGTCCCCCCCACCAATAGCTAGCAATCCAAAAGAGTCCAGTGGCGCCTGAGCGGTGGGTGTTGCCTTCTGACACACTTCCGGTGATGTCAGGGGGCGTGGCCTATGCAAATGAGTTATGCGAATAAGTTATGCTAATGAGCTCCTGCACCTCTTTTTCTACGAAATGACCCCTGGACCTGTCTATAGAACAAAGTCTGAGTCCAGTCGGGCACCTTTAAGACCAACAAAGTTTTATTCTGGGTATGAAACTCCTTTGGCCTTAAAGGTGCCTGACAGGACTTGAACTGTGTTCTGTTGCTTCAGACCAACCCAGTGAGCCCCCCTGAATCATGGAAGTTACCCTCTTTGGTTACTCTACCTGGGGAGCTGCTGCCAGTCCGAGCAGACCGTACTGATCGCGGTGGGCCAAAGGTCTGGCTCAGGAGCAGGCAGCTTTCGGGTCTGTTTCGACGTGTCCCTTGTCGGATTTCTGAGACTAGAGGTCTGGGGTGGGGGGAGGGGAGAGGAAAGGGCGTGGGACCCACGATGTTTGGGATGCCAGACTGGAGGGCCGTGCCCCAGGGTGGGGGGCCGGTAGCCATGTGGTGGTAGGACCCCCCGGGCCCTGCTCCTGTGTTCACAGGGAGCCCGCTTGGTGTGGTGGTTAGGAGCGCGGACTCTTAATCTGGGAGAACCGGGTTTGATTCCCCACTCCTCCTCCACTTGCACCTGGCTGGATGACCTTGGGCAAGCCACAGTTCCGTCAGAGCTGTCCTTAAAAAAGAGCAGTTCCTCTCAGAGCTCTCTCAGCCCCACCTACCTCACAGGGTGTCTGTTGTGGGGAGGGGAAGGGAAAGGAGTTTGTCAGCCGCTCAGAGATTCCCTTGGGTAGTGAAGGGCAGGGGATAAATTCAATCTCCTCCTCCTCTTCTTCTTAGTGGTTAAGTGCGCAGACTCTAATCTGGGAGAACCGGGTTTGATTTCCCACTCCTCCACTTGCACCTGCTGGATGACCTTGGGCAAGCCACAGTTCTCTCAGAGCTGTCCTTGAAAAAGAGCAGTTTCTGTCAAGAGCTCTCTCAGCCCCACCTACCTCACAGGGTGTCTGTTTGTTGTGGGGAGGGGAAGGGGAAGGAGCTTGTAAACCGCTCTGAGACTCCCTTGGGTAGTGAAGGGCAAGGGGATAAATCTGTTCTCTTCTTCTTCTCCTTCGTCCCTGCCCTCTGTTTCTCCCCAGTGCTGCTGAGTCTCCTTGCCAGCCGACGGGGACTTGGAGGAGGCCTGGAGGCGGAGCTCCCGTCCTAGCCCGTGATGGTGGGAGCCATTCCCCGGCAGCCGCGCCGCTTCTGGGGGGTGCCGTGGTGGCTGGTGTCGCCAGAGAGCTCCGCCAGTAGTCATCTGCTGCTGGGCCAGGGGAGCCGGACAGCCAGGCGTAGGGATTGGTTGCAGAGGGGTAGGTACCATTTTGGCTTAGTGATTAATCGTGCGGACTCTAATCTGGGAGAACCGGGTTTGATTCCCCACTCCTCTGCATGCAGCCACTGGTGTGACCTTGGGTCAGTCACAAGCTCTCTCAGAGCTGTTTTCTCAAGAGCAGCTTCTGTCAAGAGCTCTCTCAGCCCCACGAGTGTGTCTGTGGTGGGAGGGGGGAGGGAAAGGAGTCTGTCAGCCACTCTGAGACTCCCGGTGAAGGGCAAGAGGTATAAATCCAACCTCCTCTTCTTCTACTCTGGAGCAGCTGGATGCCAGCGCTTGACTTCTGGGCCAGGCTTTCTCCCCTGGGAGACTTTCCTGGCCACCCCCCCCAGGCCACTCCTCTGGAGGGGGAAGGGCCTGCTCCGGCTGCCCCTTTGCTCCCTTGGCCGATTGGCTCAGCTGCCTGCCTCCTCTGGCCCTAGCCGGACTGGAAGGCGTGTGCAGGCCTGGCGGCCTGAGCTCCAGTCCTGAGATGAGGGGCCTCCCCAGGGTGGGTGGAGCGCCGAGGGAGCCCTAGAGCAGTCCGCGGGGGTGGGAGGTGTCCAGAAGATTCCAAATGGGGTGTGGGTGTGTGTGTGGGGGGTATTTGGTCTGACAGATTCCAAGCCCTTGGCTGAAGGGGAGGTGGCAGGTATGAAAAGTGGCCCCCGAACAACGGTGCTGGTTCTGTTCCAGGCCTGACCGCGCAGACCCTGCCCAGAGGGAGGGGGCCAAGTAAAGGGCTGGGGGAGGAGGGGGGAGTATCAGTGTGTGCTGGGGGGGGGAGTAATAAGGTGGGCCGCCGAGCCTTTTTTGCCAGCCTTCCTTCTCTCCTTGTAGATGTGGCCCCACGGCAGGCGTCGTAGCAGGGGGCCCGCCTGGACTTCTTGATCCCACGGCACTTTAGCGCCTGCCCTCTCCGCCACGCCCCATGCGGCACATCAATGCGGAGGCCGGCCTCCCCCAGGAGTGCAGCGCAGGGGCCAGCCAGGAGGAGGAGGAGGAGGAAGAGGAGGACTCCCGCCCCTGGTGTCGGCCCCACGGGGTCGTGATGGGCTGCAGCCCCCCGGAGCTGGTGTGCCAGAAGGTCTACCAGGTCTCCATCTTCTCCCAGCTGGCCGGCTGCTCCCACCCGCCGGAGCAGAGGGCCCCCGGTCGGCAGCCCTTCAAGCGGGCCTGCCCGGAGCCCCAGCGGAGGGGGGGGACGCGGAGGGGGGCCGAGGGCGAGTGGGACGCCAAGCGAGGCCGCTGGGAAGGGGGGGAGGAGGAGGAGGAGGAGGGGGACGATGCCATCGAGGACGGCCTGGTGGTGGGCGAACTGGCCCTGGGGGGCATGGCTCAGCACTTCTCCCACAGCGGCCTGCGGGTGGTCGAGCACCGCCGGGAGGGAAGCCCCAGCCACTGCGCTGCCAGGGAGGCGGACCAGGCCAGTGCGAAAGGGGGCGCCGCCCAGGCCCTGCCGCCGCCGCCACCCACACCTTGCAGCACTTTGCACACGACGGACCGTGCCCCAGCCTTGCGGAGGGGTCGCCCCACGGACTCTGGCCCCGCCGGGAGGCAGGAGGAGAACGGAGCCCAGCCGGTCGAGAGGCCTGGCAGCCCAAGTTTCCTACTTGATCCTGACTTGCACAAGCTTGCACAACACGCCCCGCGAGGCAGATGCCCTGTGGCCAGGGGGCACCCAGAGCCTGGCACTCCGCCGGCAGCCCGGGGCCCTGGCGCCAGGGGGCCGGGCTCCTCCGAGAAGACGCCGTGCTCGAGCGCCTGGCTTTCCGGAGGCGGTGCCGGTGGCTGCCCGGCCAAGCGGAAGCTGCTGCCCTCGGCGGAGGGGACCGCCGACACCGGCTCCGCGGGCGAGGGCCTGTCGCCCGTGCGGAAGAAGCGGGCCCCGCAGTGCCCCGCAGTGCCCGCCTCCTGCCGCAGCACCGATGCCAAGGGCGCCCCCTTCTAGTGTTCCGGATACGGCTGCGGTGTGTGTGTGTGTGTGTGTGTGGAGGGGGGGAGGCAGCGATCCAGTCCTTCCTTCCCCCCCCCTGCATGGCTCTAGAAGGAGAGTGCTCCTGTGTGAACTCTTGCCCGCTGGTGGAGAGACCGAGGATTTCCCCGTGGCATTTCCTTCGCTGCTGTCTGGGTGGGTCTCTGAGCCGGGGAATCCCAAGCGTCAGGTCCTACTGCTGGCACCGAGGGATTTGGAAGGAGTCTTCGTGCCCGCAGGAGAAGGGACTTGGGGTCTGCTGGCCAATCAAATCCCCCCCACCCCCCCGGCCGCCTGTTGTCCCGTGTGTGACGCTGGGCCCATCCCGAGGAGGATGGAGAGGTGGGGCTGCCTGCAGGGGCTGGACTGGCCAAAGGAAGCCCTGCCCAGAGGCAGAAGGACGGGGGCGCTCTGCACATGCCCAGAGGTTGGACTCTGGCACTGAACAGCTGGCTTCAGATGGACCTGGCACGAGGGGGGGGGAGGTCCCTGTTCCTTCTTCACCAGCCCGGTCAGTGACTCTGGGCCACGCCTGGGGGGCATTCCGCCAAGGGGGCCGAGGGGGTTGCAGCCCGATTCTCTTGTCCTGCTCTGTGGAAAGGCCCAGTGGGGAGGGGGCAGCCACCTGGCTTTCCCAGGAGTGCCTTCGGCATTTGCCCCAGTCCCAGAAGTCCCCCTG
>NW_015163110.1:407239-420783 GCF_001447785.1 Gekko japonicus | reverse complement strand
CGGGGGGGCGGGCCCCCCGTGCCGGGGGGGGGGGGGGGCTGGGAGCCCGGTGGGCGCTTGGCCGGACTTTGCTGGGAAGGGAGGGGAGGGTTTGGCTGCTTTCTTGGCCACCCCCACTCAGGGGCGTAGCCAGAAAATTTTGGGTAAGAGGGGGCACCCCGGCTGCACCTGCTGCTCCTCTTGCAGAAGCAGCAGCTCTGGCTCCACTGTGACCTCCAGTCCTCCTCTGGTCCTTTCCCCTGGAGAGAGACTCAATTCCAGTCTGCTTTTCTGTGCAAGCCGGGGAGGGCGGGGGGGGCTTTTCCAACTTGGTCTCCCTTTTGCATTTTGCAATTTTATTTTTTCTTGGCCTGGAAAAAGAAAAAATGAGACTGAAGCTTCCCTGGCTGTGTGTGGGGCTATTTTGGAACACCCGCACACACAGTGCTCCCTCTAAGCTGTGGAGTCTTGTGAGCAAAAATTCTACTTTCTGAGCACCTGGCATTAAAGTGGTGAGCGAGCGATTTGGCTACTGCATCGATTAGTTTGCTCTGGAGGCGTCCCTTCCTGAGCGAAGACAAAAATGTGTGAGCCGGAGGCTAAAAACCTGTGAGCTGGCTCACATTAACTCAGCTTAGGGAAAACACTGCTGCACACATCTCACATAATATATATTTTTAAATTTTTCTGGACTTTTTTGAATTTGCTGTCTGAGGGGGCAGCACTCATTAGTGTGGGGCATTGCCCCCAAATGCCCCCCGGTGGCTATGGGCCTGGCCCCACTGGTGGCTATGGGCCTGGCCCCACTGCATTGGTTGCCTTCCCACACAGGCTGGTGGAGACCTTGGGGGGGGGGACCATGGCAGTAATGGGGGGGCACTCAAGACTGGCCAGACGACGGGAAGCACGACAGAAGGCAGCTTGCGCAAGTGGCCAAGGGGGAGTGCCAGGGCGGGCGTCTTCCTCTCCCCATCCCCCTGGAGTGGTGTTCTGAGTCTCCCTCCCGTTCTCAGCCCTATTTACCCTCTTCCTGCTCCAGGGAGTCATAGATTTGGATGCCTTGGGAAAGAAGGGCTACAGCATCCCCAAAACGGGCACGATCCAAGTGGTGAGTTGGGGCGGGGGAGGAGGGAGGGCTGCTTGGGGCTGGGATCCGGCACCCCTGGCCACTCCTCGGAGGGAAGGGAGGGGGCGGCTGCCTTGGTAGATCTCCTGACAAAGATATGTAATCTTTCCTTAAAATCTGCCTCCATTCCTGAGGATTGGAAGGTAGCTAATGTCACTCCCATCTTTAAAAAGGGTTCCAGAGGAGATCCGGGAAATTACAGGCCAGTCAGTCTGACGTCGATACCGGGTAAATTGGTGGAAACCATTATTAAGGAAAGAATTAGTAGGCACATAGATGAACAAAACCTATTGAGGCAGACTCAGCACGGTTTCTGTAAGGGAAGATCTTGTCTCACTAACCTGTTAGTGTTCTTTGAGGGGGTGAACAAACATGTGGACAAGGGGGATCCAATAGATATTGTTTACCTTGACTTCCAGAAAGCTTTTGATAAAGTTCCTCATCAAAGGCTCCTAAGTAAGCTCAAAAATCATGGGATAAAAGGACAAGTCCTTTTATGGATCAAAAACTGGCTAATTAATAGAAAACAGAGAGTGAGTATAAATGGGCAGTTCTCCCAGTGGAGGGGTGTAAGCAGTGGGGTACCACAGGGATCAGTACTTGGTCCACTGCTTTTTAACTTGTTCATTAATGATTTGGAGATGGGAGTAAGCAGTGAAGTGGCTAAATTTGCGGATGATACAAAGTTGTTCGGGGTGGTGAAAACCAGTGAGGATTGTGAGGCACTCCAAAGGGATCTGTCAAAGTTGGGCGAGTGGGCGTCAACATGGCAAATGGGGTTCAATGTGGCCAAGTGCAAGGTGATGCACATTGGAGCCAAAAATCCTAACTATAAATACACGTTGATGGGGTCTGAACTGGCAGAGACTGATCAAGAGAGAGATCTTGGAGTTGTAGTAGATAACTCACTGAAAATGTCGAGACAGTGTGTGACTGCAATAAAGAAGGCCAATGCTATGCTGGGGATTATTAGGAAGGGTATTGTAAACAGATCAGCCAATATCATAATGCCCCTATATAAATCAATGGTGAGACCTCATTTGGAATACTGTGTGCAGTTCTGGTCACCACACCTTAAAAAGGATATTATAGCTTTGGAAAAAGTGCAGAAAAGGGCAACTCGAATGATAACAGGGTTGGAACACTTTCCCTATGAGGAAAGGTTAAGGCGCTTAGGGCTCTTTAGCTTGGAGAAACGACGACTGAGGGGTGACATGATTGAGGTTTATAAGATTATGCATGGGAAAGAGCAGGTAGAGAAAGAGGTACTTTTCTCCCTTTCTCACAATACAAGAACTCGTGGGCACTCCATCTGCTTGGGGCTGGGATCCGGCACTGCTGGCCGCTCCTCGGAGGGAAGGGAGGGGCGACTGCCTTGAGCAGGGGGGGGCCTTGGAGGGTGGGTGGGGGAGCATGCCTGGCCATTCCTGGCAGCATCCTTGAGAAAGACAGGAGCGCTCCATCTACGATTGTCAGCTGCTTAATGGGCCTTTTGTAGGACCAGCAACAAACATCAATTTAAACTTCAGTGTAACCACAAAAGGAAACTTCCCCTTTTAGAAGACTTTCAAGCAAGGAGAAGCGGGTGTACAATTCTAGACACTCCCGTTGGGGTTGATTGTGTAAAAAGGATTTAAATTGACGGGTAGCTGTTAGATTGTTCAAACTGATTATTATTGTTGATATTGCATGTAATGAATATATATACCTGTTTTAGAATATTATGAATAATACAGAATACACTTTATAAGATGGAACAGGTAGAACACTTTAACTTATACATAAGGTTTTTGCAGTGTCTATATTTGTTGTTTGGCTGCTCTCTGCTCCGGCAGACCTTATTCAACCCCAACAAGACGGTGGTGAAGATGTTCCTTGTGACCTACAACTTCCACGACATGCCTGCCAACCACGTCACCTTCCTGCGCCATCGCATATTCCTGGTGCCCGTGGGGGAGGAGGAGCACGGATCCGGCCCGGCCCTTGGTGGGCTGCCCAGGAGGGTGCTTTGCTACCTGATGCACCTGAGGTGAGGACCCCTGCCCCCGCAGCTCTGCTGTGCTTGTGCGCAAAGGAACGGGCTCCCTGACGAGGTTGATCACAAGCAAAACATGAGCCTGCAGGGCGACGTGGCTGTGAAAACAGACTTAACAGAAGCAGACTTAACAGAAGCCTTGTGTCCAGATCTCGGGAGGGGGTCGTTTCGCTCTATTCTGCTCTGGTCAGGCCTCACCTGGAGTCCTGTGTCCAGTTCTGGGCACCACATTTTAGGAAGGATGTTGACAAGCTCGAGTGTGTCCAGAAGAGGGCAAGCAGGATGGTGAGAGGGTTGGAATCCAAGTCTTACAGGGAAAGGCTGAAAGAGTTGGGGATGTTTAGTCTGGGAAAGAGAAGGCTTCGAGGGGACAGGATTGCAGTCTTCAAGTATTTGAAGGGCTATCATGTAGAAGGTGGAGCAGATCTATTCTCTCTTGCTCCGGATTGCAAGACTAGATCGAATGGGTGGAAATTACAAGGGAGCCGATACTGGCTAAATATCAGGAGAAACTTCCTAACTGTCAGAGTGGTTGAGCAATGGAACCGATTGCCTCGGGAGGTGGTGGATGCTCCTTCGCTGGTCGCTTTCAAGAGGAGGCTGGACAACCATCTTTCGAGTACGTTGTAGGGCTCTCTTTCGGCTGTGCTCCTGCAGAGTGCAGGGGGTTGGACTAGATGGCCTGCAAGGTCCCTTCCAACTCTACATGCTATGATTCCGTGAGGTCAGAGCCCGGCCAGACCTTTTGCAGTCCCGCAGGGCCTGTGAGACGGAGCTCTTCCGCCAGGCTTTTGGGTGAGGTATCCGGCATCCACCAGATACGGCCTCCCCTCCAGGGACCGCAGATCCACATGGCTGGTATCGGCATCACCCGTCAAGGCCTGTTGGGCATCTAGTACTAGATTGCTTTAGGTTTTAACTTTTAATTGATTTATGTGTTCTAAATTTTAATTGTAACTCTGCACTGTGTGCAGATGGATGTGTTTGGAACCCGCCCTGAGCCTGCTATGTGGGGAGGGAGGGCTATAAATTTAATAAATAAAATACATGAAACCCCCCCACCCCCAAATAGGTGAGGCCCACGACCCCTGCTGCAGCCTCCCTTGGAGTGGTCCTCATTTGCTGCCTGCCAGAAGGTTGGACCAGAACCAACGGACTGAAATTAAATCAAAAGAGTTTCTGGCTAAACATTAGGAAGAACTTCCTGACTTCCTCAGTGAAACAGGCTTTCTTAGGAGGTGGTGGGCTCTCCTTCTTTGGAGGCTTGGAGCCAGCTTGGTGTCGTGGTTAAGAGCGGTGGACTCTAATCTGGAGAAGCTGGTTTGATTCTCCGTTCCTCCTCCCCATGCAGCCAGCTGGGTGGCCTTGGGTCAGTCACAGCTCTCTCGGAGCTCTCTCAGCCCCACCCACCTCACAGGGTGTCTGTTGTGGGGAGGGGAAGGGAAAGGAGTTTGTAAGCCGCTCTGAGACACCTTTGGGTAGTGAAGGGCGGGGTATAAATCCAATCTCCTCCTCCTCCTCTTGTTCTTCTTCCTCCACTTGCACCTGCTGGATGACCTTGGGCAAGCCAGAGTTCTGATAAGAGCTGTTCTTGAAAAAAAGAGCAGTTTCTGTCAAGAGCTCTCTCAGCCCCGCCTACCTCCCAGGGTGTCTGTTGTGGGGAGGGGAAGGGAAAGGAGATTGTAAGCCGCTCTGAGACTCTTGAGTGAAGGGCAGGGTATAAATCCAATCTCTTCTTCTTTTAATTACAGGATAGATTCCCATCTGACAGCAATGCTGATTCTGTAAACTTAGAATCATAGAATCACAGAGTTGGAAGGGACCTCCAGGGTCATCTAGTCCAACCCTCTGCACAATGCAGGAAATTCACAAATACCTCCCCCTCCACACCCCCAGTGACCCCTGTTCCACGCCCAGAGGATGACAAAATCCTCCATGATCTCCCACCAAATTGCTTCCTGACCCCAAAGTGGCGATTGGCATTTCTCTGGGCCACAAGAACTAAACACTGAGGCAATCCTTCCCGCCCTCTGTCTCATGATCTGCCTAAGTTCACAGAATCGACATTGCTGTCAGATGACCATCTAGCCACTGTTTGAAAATCTCCCAAGAAGGAGAGCCCACCACCTCCCGAGGAGTCCTGTTCCCCTGAGGAACTGCTCTAACTGTCAGGAAGTTCTTTCCAACGTTTAGCTGAAAACTCTTCTGATTTAATTTCAACTTGTTGGTTCTGGTCCAACCTTCTGGGGCAACAGAAAACAACTCCGTACCATCCTCTATAATGACAACCTTTCAAGTACTTGAAGAGGGTTATCATATCACCTCTCAGTCGTCTCTTCTCGAGGCTAAACATACGCAGCTCCTTCAACCTTTCCTCACAGGACTTGGTCTCCAGACCCCCACCATCTTCATTGCCTCCTCTGGACACGTTCCAGCTTGTCTATATCCTTCTTAAATTGTGATGCCCCAAATTGAACACAATACTCTAGGTAAGGTCTAACCAGATCAGAGTAAAGCGATACCATCGCTTGATGTGATCTGGACACTATACTTCTGTTGATACAGCTCAAAATCGCATTTGCCTTTTTAGCTACTGCATCACACTGCTGACTCATGTTCGGTATATGGCCTACGAAGACCCCTAGATCCTTTTTGTGTATACTACTGTATATACTACTGCCAAGACAAGTCTCCCCCATCCTATAATTATGCATTTGATTTTTCCTACCCAAATATCTAGATAATAAATATTGATATTTATCCCCTTGAAATTCATTTTATTTGTTTTACCCCAGTTTCCCAGCCTATCAAGGTTATCCTGTATCCTGACTCTGTCTTCTACCATATTTGCTACCCTTCCTAATTTAATATCACCAGCAAATTTAATAAGTATTCCTTCTATTCCTAGGTAGAGCCAATTTGGTGTAGTGGTTAGACGAATGGACTCTAATCTGGGAAAACCGGATTTGATTCCCCACTCCTCCACATGCAGCTGCTGGGTGACCTTGGGTCAGTCACAGTTCTCTCAGAGCTGTTTTCTCAAGAGCAGTTCTCTCAAGAGCTCTCTCAGCCCCACCTACCTCACAGGGTATCTGCTGTGGGGAGGGGAAGGGAAAGGAGATTGTAAGCTGCTCTGAGACTCCAAGTGAAGAGCGGGGTATAAATCCAATTTCCTCCTCCCCCCCTCCCCCCTCCTCCTCAAAAGATCACCACTTTTGGGGCCAGGAAGGAATTTTCCTCCACGTCAGGTTGTCCAAGGGATCTTGTAGGTTTTTTGCCGTCCTCTGGGCATAGAGCCAGTGTTGATGGGGTGGGGTGGGGTGGGAGGCAGTGTTCCCTCTAAGCTGAGTCGGTGTGAGCCAGCTCACAGTTTTTTTGCCTCCGGCTCACACATTTTTGTCTTAGCTCAGGAAGGGTGGGGCTCCAGAGCAAGCCAATTGATGCAGTGGCCAAGTCGCCTCTCACGAATTTAATGCCAGTCGCTCGCAGAGTAGAATTTTTGCTCACAGGACTCCACAGCTTAGCGGGAACATGGGTGGGAGGTAGCTATGAATGTCCTACGTTGTGCAGAGGGTTGGTTGGAGTAGATGACCCTCGGGCTCCAGCTCTGTGTTCCTGTGCTTCTTTCCAAGACGGCCCCTGCAAGCATCTGAGGAGCTTTTATTTCCTATTTATTTAAAACATTAACAAGCCGCCTTTCTCCCTCATGGAGCTCCAGGCAGCATGTAGCTTAGATGAAATGCATAAAACAGAATACATAAAATGCATTGTAAAAACCCCAGAATTAAAAAATAATGTGGTTTTTTTAATATAAATGTTTGCTAAACCTAGCCTTCCAGGAAGCTGAGTTTGTCCTTGGCTGTGGACGGTCCTGCGGCTGGGCTTTGTCTTGTCTTTGCGTGGTGCAGCTGCAGACCGGCCCCACGCCAGGAAGGGCGGCTCCTTCCCACGGGAGCTCGGCTGTGACATTCTGGGGAGAAGTGCCACGATGGCAGCCGTTTTCACAAGGGCCTTTCCGTGGCATCTCGGAAGAGGGCCACGGGCACTGGGTCCAGAATTAGGGGGAGAAATATGGGTGGTGGTGGGGAACCTTCCAGATGGAGGCCTTGGCTTGCCCCTTGGGACTGGCGTTCTTGCCGGCTGCCGCACAGGCAGGGTCCTGTCCCTTGTGCTGTATCTGACTCTGTCCACCTGCCAGATTGCGTCTGTCTCCCTGGCCCGTCTTGCCCCACGGTGGGCACAGCAGAGTCGTGCGCCAGAGGGGCCAGACGACTGGCTTGCCCTCGGAGTGGTGGACGGCCTGTGATTCCTCAAGTCCCGACCTCTACTCGCAGGTTCCACAGCTCCAAGTCTGGGAAGATTTACCTGCACGACGACATCCGCCTGCTGTTCTCACGCAAGTCCATCGAGATTGATTCGGGGATCCCGTACGAGCTGAAGTCCTTCACGGAGTTGCCGCGCAATCCCTGCTACTCGCCACGGACCTGAGTGGGGGTGTGTGTGGAAAGAATCTGACCTGGAGCCAGCAGCAGGAAGGAGAGACTGGGACAGCAGCGCTCTTCCCGGGGGACGTGGCAGAGGCCAGACCCGGGCCAAGGAGAGTTTGCCGTGGACCGAGCAGCGTGCTTCGTATTTATTGTCATGGCTGGGCCAGAGAGAGAGATGCGCCTCTGCCCTGCTTGGACTACAAATGCAGTGATCGGAGTGCTAATTCTGGTGCCCTGAGCAGCTTTGGTGGGGTGCAAGAGTGTGAGGGGGGCAGGTTTGCATTGAGGGGGAAGGACTTGGGTGCCAGGGAGGGGTATCTCAAGGCGGGGGGGGGGGACCACGGACAACTGCAGGGCCTGCACAGAGAGGGGGAAAGGGAGGAGACTCTCCACGTGACCTTTGCATTCGGGGGGGGGAGGGGGCAGGGAAGAAGGTCCTCTGCTAGGTCTACTTTGGGGCAGAGAGAACATTTTCTGTTCAGGCCGTCATCTCCCCTAGGATAGCAGAGTCGCTCTGGCTGGAGCAGGGGGCCTTGCGGAGTGGAACAGCCCCAGGTCTGGAAAACGGAGGTCTTGCAGGCTTTTACAAACTTGTTTCGGGCGGGGGGAGGCAGAAGAAAATCTCTGGGGCGCAGCCGGTAGGGAGAGAGAGAGAGAGCGCACAGGTGTGTATGAAGGATGGCTACAGCTTTGCCCTGGGAGGGAGGGGGGTAGGGCCTGCCGCTGCTTCTGCTTCCCTTCCGCTCAGCCATGCTCCCCCTCACTGGGTCCAGCTGCCCAAAGATCCTGCCTTGGGGAGGCCATTGCGGAGGGGAGGCCCGTGGGGATCACATTGCTGCCCGCTTAACTCCACCCTCCGGATTCCTGCCCCCTGTGCTGTGACCTCGAGTGGAAAGGGAGAAGGCTTGCCGGGGGCGGCGGGGGGGAGGTTTGGATGGCGGGGGCCAGGCCCTTGGCTGGAGAACGGGTGCGAAATGTCCGGGGAGGGGGTCTCCTCCCAGAGAGGAAGGTGTGTGGGGGTGCCACATAAGAGCAGGCCGTGGCCCCAGCAGGGATGGTGTGTGGGGGGTACTGGTTGGAGACCTTTGTCCTTCTTTGGAAAACAAAGGCTTGACCGCCTGCGTCTGTGAAGGGCTGTGGCCAGACGGGAGGGGCTGGGGGGGGTCCGAGGGGCTGGGGGGGGTCAGTTTTCCTTGCCCCTCGGAATTGCCACAGTCTCTGTGCACGTTTTGAGTGGTGTGAAGCCTCCTGTGCCGAAGCGGCAGGACAGGAGCCGAAGGGCAAGAGTTGGCGACACTTGAAGATATTTATATATTAAAAAAGGGGTGGTACCTTCTCCTTCCTTTTTGGAAAAAAACTCAAACCTATTCTATAAATGTGTGTTTGAAAACAGGACCTGGTCTCTTGTGCTTTGAGGACCTTCTGATTCCAGTTTAAGGGGCTGCGGTGGCTCAAGGGGTTAAGACGCTGAACTGCAGACCGGAAGGTCGGTAGTTCGAGACCCGAGTGCCTCGTGATGGAGTGAGCTCCCGTCTCTGGCCCCAGCTCCTGCCAAGCTAGCAGTTCGAAAGCAAGAAATTGCAAGTAGATAAATAGGTACCGTTTTGGTGGGAAGGAAACAGCGTTCTGTGCACCTCAGCATCCAGTCATGCTGGCCACATGACCACGGAAACATCTTCGGACAGCACTGGCTCTTCGGCTTGGAAACGGAGATGAGCACCACAACCCTAGAGTCGGATTCGACTGACTTTTGGGCAAGGGAAACCTTTAATTGCAGTTTAAAGAGGCAGTTTTGATTTTGCCACAGCCAGAGTGGGGTGTGGGTCTGCGGAGGTGGAGGGACCCCCACTGATTACTGACGGCCCCATTAATCTTGCCGCCCTGCGCTGTGCTGGCGCCTGCAGGGAGAATGGTTTCTTCAGAGCACTCTGGCAGTACTTCTTCCGCAGCTGCTGGGTCCCTCTTGGGAACTCCTCCACTATATTTTAGAGACGGGCTGGTCCTGCGCTCTGTCATTGGCCTTTCTTGGATGCACCTGCAGTTGACAGAGGTGTCCTGCCTCTCTGATCTCCTCCCACCCCTGGGTGAAAGCAGGCCCCTGCCAGCTGAGGGCCATGGCTAAATCTTGTTCCAGCCTCCCTTTCTTGTTTTGAACCAATGTCCTCTGACTTCAGGCTCCAGTGTAGATTCAAAGGGAGGGGGGGCGTGCAGATCTTTACGGAAGACCAACAAAAGACTGTTCCTGGACAGAGAGGAACCACAGGGACTAGAACAGTGTGGCATCTTAGTTTCTTGGCAGAAAGTGGGGGAAGTGATCACGCTTGCTAAGATTTCTGTCATGTGTCTCATAAAATTTCTCAAGGACTTGGTTTGAGCATCAGGTCCGCAAAATCCCCCGCTCTCCGTGGAACATAGGGGTTTCTTAAAAGTCAAAATTGGAGGCAAGCCTGTTCTTGCGTTCCAAAAGCTACACCTTTATCAGCATCCAGATCAGTGGCCCACTTATCCTTCTTGCCCTCTTGATTGCACCGGTTGGGAACTGGGAACATAATGCTAGCCATTAAGTTTAGCATTTCTGTAAATACGGAGTTGCCCCAACCACATTTAAATTGAGGAGGAGGAGGAGGAAATTAGATATTTTACCCCGCCCTTCACTACCGAAAGAAGTCTCAAAGCGGCATACAATCCTTTTCCCTTCCCCTCCCCTCCCCTCCCCACAACAGACACCCTGTGAGGGAGGTAGGGCTGAGAGAGCTCTTTCAAGAACTGCCCTTGAGAGAACAGCTCTGAGAGAACTTGTGACTGTCCCAAGGCCACACTAACAGCTGCAAGTGGAGGAGTGGGGAATCAAACCCGGTTCTCCCATATTAGAGTCCACGCTCCTAACCACTACACCAAAGTGGCTCCCTTAGAAAGGGTAACTTCTCTCAAATGAGGGGGATTGTGAAGAAGAAACTGAAATGAAAGGTAAGGAGGGTCATCCCTTCAGGAAGCTTGGAGACTATTTTAAAACTACAATCCTAGAAGCTCAGATAAAATGTATACCGCAGGTTAGGAAATAGGTATTAAAAAAGGCCTGCATGGCTAATGAACAAAGTAATGGAAGTAGTAAAAGGTAGGAAGGATCCTTTTAAGTAGTAGAAGGCTATTCTGAGTGAGGTAAATAAAAAGGGAGCACATGCAGAGGCAAGCAAAATGCAAGTTGGTGATCAGACAGGCAAAAAGGGACCATGAGGAACATACTATAAAAAACTTGTAGACCAACAATAAAACTTTCTTCAAATACATTAGAAGCAGGAAACCAGCCAGGGAGGCAGTGGGGCCCTTGGATGACCAGGGGTTTAAAAGGTTTACTGAAGGTTGATAGGGAGATGGCAGAGAAGCTGAATGGGGTTTTTTTTGCCTATGACTTCACTGTTGAAGATGGGAAGTGTTTGCCCTCTCCAGCACCGCTGATTTCAGGAAGGGTGTTGAAAGACCTGCGTCGGATTGAGGTGATGAGAGAGGAGGTCCTACGACTGATGGAAAAATTAAAAACTGACAAATCACCAGGCTCTGATGGCATACATCCAAGAGTCCTGAAAGAACTCAAAATGTGAACTTGTGGATCTCCTGACAAAACTATGCACTCTCTCTAAAATCTGCCTCCATTCCCAAGGACTGGAAGGTAGCTAATGTAACCCCCATCTTTGAAAAAAAGGTTCCAGAGCAGATCCAGAAAATGTCAGGCCTGTCAGTCTGACGTTGGTACCTGGTGGAAGTCGCTATTAAACATAGAATTAGTAAGCAGATTGATGAACAAAAGCTATTGAGAAAGAATCAGCAGGGATTCTGTAAGGGAAGACCTTGGGTGAACAAACATAAGGACGAGGGGGACCCAGTAGATGTTGTTTACCTAGACTTCCAGAAAGGCTTTGATGAAGTTGCTCATCAAAGGCTCCTAAGTAAACTCAGCAGTCATGAGAAAAGAGGACAAGTTCTCTTGTGGTTAATGAACAGGAAACAGAGAGTGAGTCTAAATGGGCAGTTTTCACAGTGGAAGGTGGTAAGCAGTGGGGTACAGCAGGGCTTGGTACTGAGTCTGGTGCTTTTTAACTTGTTCATTGGGAGTTGGGAGTAAGCAGTGAAGTGGCTAAGTTTGCTTATGACACTGAATTTTTCATGGTGGTGAGCAGTGTTCCCTCTAAGCTAAGTTAGTGCGAGCTAGCTCAGTTTTATACCCTCCAACTCACACATTTTTGTCTTAGCTCAGGAAGGATGGCACCAGAGCAAACTAATTTATGCAGTAGCCAAATCGCTTGTTCACAACTTTAATGCCAGTAGCTCAGAAAGTGAGCTCACCAGACTCCACAGCTTAGAGGAAACATTGGTGGTGAGAACTAGGGAGGACTGTGTGGAGCTTTAGAGGGATCTGTCAAGACTGGCCGAGTGGCAAACGAGGTTCCATGTGGGCAAGAGAAAGATCTTGGAATCATGGTAGGTAACTCGTTGAAAAGCAGGGCTCAGGAATGGGGAGTCCCTTCCTTACTGGAAACCAGGGGCACTTCCAAGAAGCTGTATGCAGTTGGGGCTGTCCCTGCAGCCCTGTTCATAAGGACATAAGCCCTGCTGGACCAGAGAGACCTTCTGTGCATGGGCACAGCTCCGTCACTGGAGCACAAGCCCTGCTGGACCAGAGAGACCTTCTGTGGCTGAAGCCGGATGCATGGCCACAGCTCCGTCATTAATGATGCTGAAGGGTGCAATGAGGACTCTGCCAAGTGAGGCTGCTGCAGGCCCTCCTGGAGAACAAAGAGGCTGCCTTGACAAGGATGAAAGGGCTGAGTTTGAGGGACCCGTGTGGTCCCCTGGCCCCTGGGCAGAGTAGAGGGGTGACGCAGCTGTAACGGTTGCTAATGATGTTAAATTGCTGTGACTTCTGGAATGATCAAAGGGTTGGAACACTTTCCCTGTGAAGGAAGGTTAAAACGCTTGGGGCTCTTTAGCTTGGACTGAGGGGTGACATGATCGAGGTTTATAAGATGATGCATGGGATACAGCAGGATGAGAAAGAGGTACTTTTCTCCCTTTCTCACCATACAAGAACTCGTGGGCACTCCATGAAATTGCTGAGTGGTCGGGTTAAAATGGATAAAAGGAAGTCCCTCTTCACCCAAAGAGTGATTTAACACATGGAATTCACTGCCACAGGAAGTGGCGGTGGCTACAAGCATGGGCAGCTTCAAGAGGGAACTGGACAAACATATGGAGCAGAGGTCCATCAGTGGCTCTTAGCCACAAGGTATAGAGAGGAACTCTCGGTCTGGGGCCAGGGATGCTCTGGCTTCTTGGTGCTTGTTGGGGGGGGGGCAACAACAGTGGGAGGGCTTCTAGCGTCCTGGCCCCACTGCTGGACCTCCCAATGGCACCTGGTATTTTTGGGATTCGACTGTGTGGGTCTCGGAGGTGCCCGAGTGGAGTCCGACTTGGCTCTCTGCGGCTGCAGACCCACCGGGCGACCCATCGAGATCTGCCTTGTCCCAGGCCTCCCGGGGGATGCCGGTGCCACCATGAGTGCCCGGCTTGCGTCTCTCGTGCTTCCCTTTCCAGGGCGGCTGGCCCGCGTGTGTGTCTCGCGCCCTGGGAACGCGCGGCGCCGCGAGGGTTAACGGGGAGGCGGCGAGGCTTCCAAGGCGTGGACTGGCGGAAGCGGCTTCGGCCGCAGCCGGAAGCCGCGCGGTGTGTCCTTATGATTGGATCCCGGGCAGCGGAAGCGCTCTGGCGAGAGAGCGCGGGCCGCAGGCACGGCCGTCCTGCCTCGACTTCCGGCTCCCGAGCGCAGGCGTCGGGAGGCCGGGCGCGGGACGTCTGGGGGATCCGCGGGAGCCGGAAGTGCCGCGGCGGAAGGCGTTGGGCGGCGCACCGCCGGAAGTGCCGG
>NW_015163110.1:403586-407181 GCF_001447785.1 Gekko japonicus | reverse complement strand
CCCCGTCTCCCTTGCTGGGGGGGGGGGGGGGGTCTGTGTAC
Organism: Gekko japonicus; assembly: GCF_001447785.1. NCBI lineage: Eukaryota > Metazoa > Chordata > Lepidosauria > Squamata > Gekkonidae > Gekko > Gekko japonicus. The sequence goes on along the minus strand of NW_015163110.1, from coordinate 407,140 downwards.
GTGGGCGTCTTTCTTTCTTAAAATGCTTCCTGTGCCTGCAGTAAGGTCCGGAGGGCGACAAGCGTGGCGTGATTGATTGGCTGGTGACGGAGCGTGTGGGAGGAGGGGGGGGGGTCAGACCAGCCCTTTAGTCCGCTTTCGGCCCGCCTCAGAAACGGATTTTATCTGCAGCGATCACACGGTCAACTGGTGCGATCAGACTGTGTTAAGTCGCTTGCTTAACAAAGTGGTCGGAGAGAGATTCAGAGAGGATCCAGCTTTATTCAACAACTCATAACACAACTCCAAGCCAGAACAGCCTTTACATTGCAGCTGTTCCACTTTTAAACTCCCGGCTAATGTAGCCACGCCCTACTATACAATACCAACCAATAAGATTGTATACATAAAGTCCAATCACAGACGGTTCCGCCCAGGGCGCTTGATGGCACATGATTGGTCTGTTCTTCCTGGGCTACCGATTGGAGGGTTTAGGATCCTAGTCCAGGATGAAGCTTGACATGGAACTTCAATTAGGTGTTTCACATACAGTCATGTATTACAATGGCAGCAATTGAATACATCACAGACTACGTGCGGAAGCGGTTTAAGCTGCTCCGGTTCTGGCCGGATAGCGCGGGTCAGCGTTCCCCCCCGTTTTTTTCACAGTTTGCGCATGCGCAGAACAATGTATCCTGCCAAAGCATGCCCTGAAGCGAACACTTCCCTTTAAACTTTTAAACCGAAACTGGCCTCCGTGAGGTCCCGTACTCGTGGAAAGGCTAAAACTAAGCACTGTTTAAACTTTGGTTTTATTAACGCCGGGGCGAAGCTCCACCCAAGCGCATATTGCGGACGCTAATTTTTTTTTTTTTAATGACAGACGAAAGCAGAAGCCTCGGGCAGTTTTCGAGCAGGGAACAGGAAGTGGCTGCAATCACACAGGGGAGCTGCAATCACTGAAGGAGCTGCAATCACACAGGGGGAAAATGCGGCTGGCACTGGAGCAGCAGGAAAACACCACTTGGGGACCTGGTCTCCGTGAGGTCCCTGACTTGTCTAAAGGCTAAAACTAGGCACTGTTTAAACTTTGGTTTTATTAACGCCGGGGCAAAGCTCCACCCAAGCGCATATCGCCGACGTTAAAAGGTCCCAAAGTGGTGTTTTCCTGATTCTCCAGTTCCAGCCGCACTTTTCTGTCGTCTGATCGCTCCTGCGGTGTCGAGCCACTTCCGGTTTAAACCCCCTCCCCGCTCGAAAGCTGCCCGAGGCTTCTGGTTTTCACCCACCATTTTTTTAAAGCGTTGGCGATGTGCGCATAGGCGGAGGTCTGCCACCGTGTTATTAAAAACAATGTTTAAAATGGTGCCTAGTTTTAGTGTTTAGACGAGTTTGGGATCTCACGGAGGCCATTTTCGGGGTAAACGTTTAAAGGGAAATGTTACAGCAGTTGGGCTGAAGTGGAAATCACTGTTTTGCGCACGCACGGAAATTTTAGTTCTACAGATGGCTGCCTGTGCGCATGCCCAAACAGAGAGAGAGAAAAACAAGGTCGAATTTTTGTTCACAAGACTTCACAGCTTAGAGGGAACATTGATTGTAAGCCCTGGCTGGGTACACAAATGGGGTTCCCAAACACAGGTAGAGGAGATGTCCAGGCAGTGCTTGGGAAATGGCCACCGTCCTTTTCTTGAGTTTTGCGAGTTATTCAAGGCAGGCCTTTCCCGCTTTTTGGGTGCCGGTGACCCCTTCCTGGGCCAAACTGAATTATCAGTGGGAGAGGTGAGATATGCTTTCTGCTGACAAATGAAGGTGTTTTTGACTGCTCTGTGTGGCTGCTAATGAACGTTCATAGCAGCAAGGGCTGCAGTGTTATTTACAGAATTCCAAAGCTGCAGTCCCTTGCATGCATGATTGGGGGTAAGTCCTTCCAAACTTCTGAGCAAGGAGGAAACGAACTCGGCTACGAGGTTCTCCCATGGGAGATGGAAGCTATCCTAGCTGGGAGCTTTCCTGATTCTTGTTGAGAGAAACACCTTTTAGAAGAAGAAGAAGAGATTGGAGTTACACCCCGCCCTTCACTTGGGGTCTCAGAACAGTTTACAATCTCTGTTTCCCGCCCCACAAGAGACACCCTGTGGGGTAGGTGGGGCTGAGAGAGCTCTTTCGAGGACTGCCCTTAAGAGAGCAGCTCTGAGAGAACTTGTGACTGACCCAAGGTCACACCAGCAGCTGCATGTGGAGTAGTGGGGAATCAAACCTGGTTCTCCCAGATTAGAGCCATCTTAACCACGGTACTGTGCTGGCTTTCCTTTGCTGCCACGTCCCATGCTATTGCTCAGTTGGAGGGGGGGAAATTTCCTGCTCGTGGACTGATCCTGAATGCCTGGAAGCCGGCCTGACTTCGCAGAGCACCAGCGTAGGGACTTCCATTCCCGTGTATCGAAACAGAAGGGGCAGGTGCGATGGTGCGGTTCTTAGGCCGTTTCTTCTTCCTTATCCTTGCCAGGGACTGAACTTCCTCATCCCATTTCTGGATCGCATCCGCTACGTGCAAAGCCTCAAAGAGATCGTCATCAATGTGCCAGAGCAGTCGGCTGTCTCTCATGGTGAGGAGAGGCGGGGGTGGGGGCCGAGCGGGCATTTGGGGCAATCCGTGGTACCACGCAGTTTGCTCTCAACTGGTGAACCTCTTGGCTGGTGAGCGGCGTAGTTTTGTCTTCACGTGCGAAGGCAAGGTTTCAGCCATGTTTGCTGAAAGGCTCGTAGGTAACTGACCTGACCTTTATCTTTTTTGTATTTATTTACTTCTTTTGCCACCCTCCTTTCTCACTGAGGTGGACTACAAATTCTATCTATACAGAGAAATCAGGCAGCGTAAGACATTCAGTGTACAATGTGGAAAGGCTGGGAGTACAGAATTAGAAAACGATACCGAAAAAAACCAACCTGTCTGAGGACACGCTGTGACGCAGAAAATGGGTTACAAAGGCAGAAGATGATGATGCAGTGACAGTAAGGCGGCCCATGCAGTCAATCTTGTGATGGACGACCACCCTGTTCCTTTATAAAAGTGACCTCATGAGCTGTTCCATTGTACTGCAGTTCTAATCCATTGATAAAAAAATACCCCCTGGAACAGTTCTGTTTTGAACATTCCGTGGCAGGGCAGAGGTGCGGAGGAGGCCTTCCTGATCTCCCCAGGCAGGCCACTCCGCATGGTGGGTGTAGAGATGTGAAGGCCCGGGAAAAACCGGAAACATTCAGAAAAAAAACGTTTTTTTCCGAAAAATTGAAAAAAGAAAAGAAATTGATTATGGAACGTTTTATTTTAACATGATGAATAAAATATTTTAAGACCAGGTGTTCCAATATTTTCCAAATCATTTCTAATATATATATATATATATGGTATCAGATTGATCTAATTTCTGTGCACTGAGGACAAGCAAGTCCTAGGTTACAAACTGAACTCTCCAATGCAAGAACAAGATGCATTTCTTCCTTTAGGAGGTGCTATTGTCACGAGAAAAGAAAAAGGTTTCAGTTTTGTTTTTGCATGTGGGCGGGTATTC
>NW_015163110.1:401062-402731 GCF_001447785.1 Gekko japonicus | reverse complement strand
CTTCCTCCCCCCCCCTCCTCCACAAAAGAACGTTTCCTCACCTGCGGTCTGCAATATCTGGGTCACCAGCAGGCGCAGAGTCCCAGGGCAAGAGCCCTTAAGCTGACACCTCTGGTGAGCCGATCCCTTTCAAGCCACTGCAGTGAATTACCTGCCGGGCTCCCCCCTTCCTTGAGATCCTGGACAGAGGAGCCTTTTCTCTTAGCCAGGAGATCAGGTCAGCTTTGGGAACCAGAGAGGACATGATCCCCATTTGTCCAGCATGGCCTTCCTAAGCAGAACTCTCTGGTGTAGATCTAGCAAGGCCCATTCAGCCGTGGAGAATCAGCGTTGGAAGGGACCTCCGGGGTCATCTTGTCCAACCCCCCGCACAGTGCAGGAAATTCACAAATACCTCCCCCTCAACGAACCCGCGGTGACCCCTGTTCCATGCCTGGAAGATGATAAAAATCCTCCAGGATCTCCAGGCCAGTTTGGTTTGCCTCCTGACCCCGAAGGGGCGATCAGCATTTCCCTGGGTGTGAAGGAAAGGGCCACAAGAACAAAGCACTGTGACCCCAAAGGTCACTGCCTCCTGTGGCTGCTTGCAAGGGGCTCTGCCCCAAACAGAGGATAATCCAGAGTGTGGCACCGATGCCGCTCTAGTGCGGAGGATGGCGCTGGCGCTGCTTGCCGTTTTTGTGCATGCGGTGTCATTTGCAAGCCCGTGTGGCAGGGAGGGCCTCGCGGAGGGGTGTGGGATAGCTTGTGTGGGGATTCCAGAAAGCACCCCCCCCCCAAGGACCAACTGCCCTAGGCCAAGTTCTGGCAAGGCTCTGTGACCTCAGAGCAGGTCAGCCAATGGCATCCAGAGTCACTAGGGAAAAATCGGTTCTGCTTTGAGGAAGGGGCAAGGGAAGGGAGGGCGAGGGGTGCAGGGGGAGATCCCTGGCCAGGGCTGCCCCCTTGCGTGGCTGGGGCTTGCCGTAGCCTTTGGGAATGTCACTCTCTGCCTCAGTCGGGCAGTCAAAGGAGGCTCTTTTGCCTTTCATGTCCTCGTAGAGATCTCTTACCTCCTTATTTCTAGACTCCTTCATTACCAGGTTATTTCCAGCTCAGTAAGTGGGAAACAACCTAAGAGGCGACTCTACACATGGACATCACCAGATGGGCAACACCGCAATCAGATTGACTATATAATTTGCAGTCAAAGACGGAGAAGCTCTATCCAGTCAGTAAAAACAAGACCTGGAGCTGACTGTGGTTCAGATCATGAGCTACTCATTGCAAAATTCAGACTTAAACTGAAGAAAATCAGGAAAACCACGAGGCCATTCAGGTTTAACCTAGATCGCATCCCTGATGAATATACAGTAGAGGTGAAGAATAGATTCAAGGGTCTGGATTTGATAGATAGAGTGCCTGAAGAACTATGGACAGAGGTTCGTGACATTGTACAGGAAGCAGCAATCACCACCATCCCAAAGAAAAAGAAATGCAAGAAAGCAAAGTGGCTTTCTGATGAGGCTTTACAAATAGCAGAGGAAAGAAGGAAAGGCAAAGGCGAAAAGGAAAGATTTACCCAACTGAATGCAGATTTCCAGAGAACAGCAAGAAGAGATAAGGAGGCCTTCCTGAATGAACAGTGCAAAGTAATAGAAGAAAACAATAGAATGGGAAGGACTAGAGA
>NW_015163110.1:397367-400333 GCF_001447785.1 Gekko japonicus | reverse complement strand
TCCCCCCCCCCCCCCCTCCACAAAAGAACTTTTCCTCACCTGCGGTCTGCAATATCTGGGTCACCACCAGCCGCAGAGCCCCAGGGCAAGAGCCCTTAAGCTGACACCTCTGGTGAGCCGATCCCTGTCAAGCCACTGCAGTGAATTACCTGCCGGGCTCCCCCCTTCCTTGAGATCCTGGACAGAGGAGCCTTTTCTTTTAGCCAGGAGATCAGGTCAGCTTTGGGATCCAGAGAGGACATGATCCCCATTTGTCCAGCATGGCCTTCCTAAGCAGAACTCTCTGGTGTAGATCTAGCAAGGCCCTTTCAGCTGTGGAGAATCATAGCCCCCCCAAGGACCAAACTGCTCTAGGCCAAGTTCTGGCAAGGCTCTGTGACCTCAGAGCAGGTCAGCCAATGGCAGCCAGAGTAACTAGGGAAAAATCGTTTCTGCTTTGAGGAAGGGGCAAGGGAAGGGAGGGCGAGGGGTGCAGGGGGAGATCCCTGGCCAGGGCTGCCCCCTTGCGTGGCTGGGGCTTGCCGTAGCCTTTGGGAATGTCATTTCCCCCCCCCTCTGGCGTGTGCGTGTGCCTCAGTCGGGCAGTCAAAGGAGGCTCTTTTGCCTTTCAGGTCCTCGTAGAGATCTCTTACCTCCTTATTTCTAGACTCCTTCATTACCAGGTTATTTCCAGCTCACGCAGTAAGTGGGAAAACTCCTATCAGGAGGCAGCTCCCTTTCCTAGGAGAGCGAGGCCTGGATGGGTCAAGGGCGGTATGGTTTCCTATGATTCGTTACCTAGAAAATAGTGAGACTATTCAAAAAAATCCATTATATAGGAACCTATTGTTTTTCTAATTGGTTTTTTTTGTTCTGTTCTATACTCTAAAGATGTTCTTTAACGTATGTATATTTTGGAACATTCGTAGTAACTATCTTAACTTTTGTGGATTGGCGTGTTGAAACTGTCTTTGTTCATGCCTGTGACTCTTTTGAGTGCCAAGTGTCGCTTTAAAAATGATGAGAGAAAAAATGAATACAAAGTTAAATTTTTTTTAAAAGGGACTTGTCGTCGGAACCAGGTTTTTTCAAACTGTAAACCTTCCCCTCAGTTACTTAAGGTAACAAGCGATGCGGGCGAGGGCTTTCCCTGCTGGCTGGGTCGGTTCTAGCCCAGCCGCTGGAGCCCTCCACCACACCTTCTCCTCCTGAAATACCTTCCTGTGTCCCCTTGCAGACAACGTGACCCTCCAGATAGACGGCGTCCTCTACTTGCGGATCATGGACCCTTACAAGGTACCGCCTCCAGGGGGGTGGGTGGAGGCAGGAGCAGGCCGTGGCCTCGTGAAGCCGGAAGCTGCCGGCAACTCCTCCGATGGGGAGTTTGGCCAAGCTCAGTGACTCGGGTTGCCTCTTGTTTGTTTTTGTACAGAAGGGTGGGGAGGGGGGACTGCAAGGGGGCAGGAGAGTCTGCCTGGGTCGCTGCTTGGGGCTGGGAGGTGCCTGGGTGGGGGAGGACGCAGTGCTCGCGCAGTTGGGCCCTGTCCTGAGCATACACACACCCCCCCCGAGGCCGCGGGAGTTCTTTGGGGCCGGCCGGCCACTCTGCTCCTTCCCTCCATCCAGGCTAGCTACGGCGTAGAGGACCCCGAGTACGCAGTGACCCAGCTGGCTCAGACGACCATGCGCTCTGAACTGGGCAAGCTCTCCCTCGACAAAGTCTTCCGGGTGAGTGACAGGCGGGGAGGGCCCAGAGAGCACTGAGGTCAGGGTCGCAACAACGCCTGACTCTCCCTAGCCTGAAAGATGCCAGGTTGGCCATTACTAGAGCCAGGGCCTTTTCCGTGGCGGCCCCTCACTGGTGGAATGAGCTCCCAGAGAACATCAGGGCCCTGCGGGACCTTTTACAGCTCCGCAGGGCCTGCAAAACGGAGCTCTTCCACCAGGCTTTCGATTAGGAGCTGCCACTGATGAATGAGCCACCGGAGTACATCATGGTCCTATGATATACTGTTGGATACCGCCTTTCATTTAAGGGATTGTTTAATGAATGCCGCCGTCTACTGTATTCTCTGTGTTAGTGTTTTATGTAGTTTATATGAATTTTATTGTATTTATGCTTTTATTGTATTTTAATACCTGGGAGGTCAGTAGTTCAGCAGTTCGAGACCCGAGTGTGCCGCATGACGGAGTGAGCTCCCGTCTCTAGCTCCAGCTCCTGCCAACCTAGCAGTTTGAAAGCAAGAAATTGCAAGTAGATCAATAGGGACCACTTCGGTGGGAAGGTAGCAGCGTTCCGCGCGCCTTGGTGTTTAGTCATGCCGGCCACATGACCACGGAAACGTCTTCGGACAGCGCTGGCTCTTTGGCTTTGAAACGGAGATGAGCACCGCAACCCTAGAGTCAGATTTGACTGGCTTTCGAGCAAGGGAAACCTTTACCTTTACTTTAAGCCACCTTGAGCCAGCTTGTCCGGCAAGGCGGGATACAAGTTGAAATAATAAATAAATAAATAAATGTCTGGGGGCCACGGCTGGGCTGGGGTTGAATGTGTGAGTGAGGCAGAGGAGGACAGGCCGGTTTCTGGTGGGCTTGCAGGAGTGGCGCTTGCAGAGCATGCTTGGAGTTGCAGCAGAGATGCAGGGACTGCTGTGTGGCTGGGCTGGGGGCGCAGCTCTCCGGGGCGTGGGACTTCCAGTCCAAGGGCACTGCAGGCCTGCGGGACAGAGGAGGGACAGGGGAGCTGAGCTGGGGAGGTCTCCGCATCGCTGGAGCAGGAGAGGTGTGCCTGAACAGCAGGGCGGAGAATAGCCGGGCTGAGAGGGTCTGAGTGGGGGGGAGGGGTTTGTGTGTCAGACTAGGGATCTGGGAGACTCTGCCCTGGAAGCTGGCAGGGTGACCTTGGGCCAGTCACGCCCTATTAGACTAACCTACCTTACACAGTTGTTGTGAGGATAAAATGGAGGAGAGGAGAATGATGTAAGCCA
>NW_015163110.1:391618-397281 GCF_001447785.1 Gekko japonicus | reverse complement strand
ACGTAAAGAGAGGGCACGATCAGAGCTCATGAAATCATGCATGGGGTGGAGAGAGTGGACAGACGTCGCTTCTCTTCCAGAATGCCAGAACTTGGGGGCATCCAATGAAGCTGATGAACAATAGAGTAAGAAAACGGGCTGACACTCAGCGTTTAGGATGAAATGAAATACAGTTTCTCTACTGTATTTAACAATATTATTTTATAATAGCTGATAACGCTTCCACATTGTTACATATTCTTTCTTCCATTAACACACCAAAAGTACAGAAAAAAGAAGTGAGTTGACGAAACTCCCCGGAGTTGATTTTTGTTTCGTTCACAACTTCATCCGAACACACTGAAGCACCGTGGTAGTCTCTCTTGAAAACCTACTATTCATAGTGTCTTCACATGATGTTCCATGCCATGATTTCAAATACTAGACTTTATCCTCATCCATTTTACTGGAGAATCCTGTCCCGGGCATACAAACAAATCAATTTGCCTTCAAACGAAATTTAACATTGTTAAATACAGTAGAGAAATTGTATTTCATTTCATCCTAAGCACTGAGTGTCAGCTTGTTTTCCAGTTTATTAGTTGTCTTGGGCTGTTACCATTTATATTATTTTGAACAATAGAGTCAGGACAGAGAAAAGGAAATACTGCTTTACACAGAGAGTGATTGTGATGTGGAATTCGCTGCCAGAGGATGTAGTGTTGGCCACAGGCCACAGGGGATTAGATGGATTCATGGAGGGAGAATTTTTTTCATTGGCTACTGGTCGTGGTGACTGAGGGGAACCTCCATGTTCAGAGGCAGTCACCCTTTGAATGCCAGCACCAGGAGGTAACATCAGGGGACAGCCTTGGCCTCTATGCCCGGTTGTTGGCGGCTGTGTGAGACTTGATTCTGGACTAGACGGTCTGGTCCATCGGGGCTGTTGCTTATGCCTGCACTCCCCGCTCTGACCACTGGCTCTCCTTCCCAGGAACGGGAGAACCTCAATGCCAGCATCGTAGATGCCATCAACCAGGCCTCTGACTACTGGGGCATCCGGTGCCTGCGGTACGAGATCAAGGACATCCATGTGCCCCCCCGGGTGAAGGAGTCCATGCAGATGCAGGTCAGGCCCAGCGATAAAGGGGGGTGGCGGGGGGGGGCTTGGAACCCGGAGGACCGCCTTGGCCTTCCTGGCGATGGGATGGGCGCTTCCACCAGCTTGGCTCACAGGCTGGCTGTGGGGCAGGATGCCGGCATCCCCGGCTTCAGCGGGCAAGCTGGGGTCAGAAACGTGAGCGCTTTCCTGAGAACTCTGCTGGCCAAGCTGGTGTCGCCACGTGGCTCAGTACAGGGTCCAAAACAGCACTGGTGGGGTGGATCAGCCCCCCGCCTTACCTCTCCATTGAGCAAACAAAAGGCTCTACATCTGACAATAGCACTACAGATAAGATTAGAATTTCAACAGCCAATCCACATGCAAAAGAACCTCCTCAGGAAACAATCCATATACAAAAGAACCTCCTCAGGGAAGCTCCTCCATTAGCATGTTCATAGCCTGGGGAACTCCTACAAGATAATGACTCAGCCCTACCCCACCTTCTGGAGTAGATATAAATTACCTGCCGACCCTATTTCTTCTCACCTTGACACAGAGAGTACTCCATCTTTCTCTGTTATACCTCTGAGGATGCCAGTCACAGCTACTGGTGAAACGTCAGGTGCTACAATGCCAAGACCACGGCCACACAACCTGGAAGATCTACAGCAACTAATGAACTCTGGCCGTGAAAGCCTCCGACAACATATCGAACTTTGTTTATTAAGACAGTCATAGCTCAGCTTTCTTTTTTGGCTCATTTAAAGTCTTCCTCCAATCTAAGCAACCTTCCTTTTATTTGTCATTTCCTTCTTTTTCTGTGTTATACCTGAGGATGCCAGTCACAGCTACTGGTGAAACGTCAGGTGCTACAAAGCCAAGACCATGGCCACACAACCTGGAAGATCTACAGCAACTAATGAACTCTGTCTGTAAAAGCCTTCAACAACATATTGAACTTTGTTTATTAAGACAGTCATACCTCAGCTTTCCTTTTTGGCTCATTTAAAGTCTTCCTCCACTCTAAGCAGCCTTCCTTTTATTTGTCATTTCCTTCTTTCAAAAACAAAGAAACAGAAAAAACAAGGGAAGAACTGAGAATCCAGCAACTACATAGAGTTAAAAAAATGGAAAGAAGAAAAAAAGATTTGCATAAAAAAGAGAGAAAAATATAACAGTGGTGGCAAATCTACAGGATTTATTCCTGTACAATCTCCTTCGATGGCACTAGAGAATGTTCTGTGTGACGGAGATTCCTGTAGCAGCACCGAGCAGACTTCCTGCTGCCCCTCAGCCTTACGTGTGGCTTTTGCAGGGAGGTCTCAGTTCTGCAGTCAGGTCCAACCCCGTGCACTCTGCAGGAGCATATATCCAAATATCTCGAAATTCCAAATATCTCGAAATAAGGCCATGTGCCGTTGCCATCTATATGGCCACACATACAAATACTACTAGTGTTCTAAGGACCTCAATCCATTGATCTACTGGAGGTGGGCTTCTATCTTTCCAATGTTGTAATACGAGTCTTCTAGCTCTTGTAAGGGCACAGGAAGGTCCATATCCGTTGACCACCAGTTAACCTCCAAGAGACAGACAAATAGTTTCAAAGCACAGAAGCATCCTCAAAAAACAGTGAACATTCTAATGCAAAATTAATCCGCGTTAATAACTTCTCCCCAGGAAAACAAATGACTGGGCATGCTAGAAGCGTATGCTGAAGGGGCTTGTCCTGTAGGAGTCTCTCTCTAAGTTGAGTGGTTCTTCCATTGGAGGAAGGCTCCTTGGAGGGTGGTTGGATCCTGCCCCCCGCCCCCCCGCTGGCTCTGGGACATCTTTGCGTTTTGCTTTCTGGCTGTGAGCGTCCACGTGGCTGGAGCCCTTTCCAGCGGAATCCTGACAACATCCCTTAGTGGGATAGGGCGGGGGATTTATTCCTGTACAATCTCCTTTGATGGCACTAGAGAATGTTCTATGCGACGGAGATTCGTGTAGCAGCACCGAGCGGACTTCCTGCTGCCCCTCAGCCTCCCATGTGGCTTCTGCAGGGAGATCTCATTTCTGCACTGGGCCTCTTGGACTTGCTATGGGGGGGGGGGAAGGGACACGATGGGCTTTGACACGGACCGAGGCCTCTTCTCGTAGGTGGAAGCCGAGCGGCGCAAGCGGGCCACCGTCCTGGAGTCGGAAGGAACCCGCGAGTCGGCCATCAACGTGGCCGAGGGGCAGAAGCAGGCTCAGATCCTGGCCTCAGAAGGGGAGAGAGCTGAGCGGATCAACAAAGCTGCCGGTAAGGCAGAAGGGCCGGCAAGGGGGCGGGTGGCCAAGGCAGGTTGTGCGGGGCCAGAGGGACGACGAGACCCCAGAGGCAGCCCAGGCTGCCAGCAGCGCCTCGCTCCGGGCCTGAAATGGGGCCGAAACGTGCCCTGGCTGCTGGAGCTGAGGGGCAGCTGGGCAGGCAGGTGAGTGGGGGGAGAGCATTCGGGGGAGAGCCCTCGCCTGCCTGACCGAAAGGACTCGTAGGCGTCTGTTTGAATCCCTCCAAGAAGAGGGAGCCGAGCCCCCCGGGCAGTGCCTCTGGTACAAAGAATACCTGGTTCTTCTAGGTCAGGGGAGATGAAGCAGAGCCAGCCTGTCTGAGGGGTGGGTGACCTGGCTCTTCCTTTCTGTGGGGCAGCTCTGCTCTGTGGCTTTTGGGGAGCGGGGGTGGTCCGTGGTGGGGGTTCCACCCCTTCGCTTCTTGGTTGAGGAGAGCTTCCCCGGGAACTGGCTCCACCGCATGCCTGGTGCTGGGAGGCTGCCGTTGTTTGGCCCTCCCAGGGGCTGGGACTGGCCTAGCTGCCTTGTGTTGTTTCCTGTCCTAGGGGAGGCCAACGCTCTGCTGGTGAAGGCCCAGGCCAAAGCAGAGGCTATCCGGCTCCTGGCAGCTGCCCTGGCCCAGCAGGTGAGTAAAGCCCCAGAGAGACCTTGGCCTGGCCAGGCAGGCGGGAGGGTCTGCCTAGAGGGTGCTCCCAGTATGCACTTGGCCCGGAGGGCAGCCCGGCTCCTGGGCCACTTCTGCCTGGCCGTGGCAAACAGGTGGGGGGTGACCTGAGTTTTTGGTGCCACAGGAATAAACAGCTTATTAGAAGGAGATTAGATAGGGGATTAGATAGATTCACGGAGGATAGATCTGTCAATGGCTACCAGCTGGCCTTGGTGACTGAAGGGAGCCTCCACATTCAAAGGTTCCCAGAGCCTGGAGGCAACATCAGGAGAAGGCCTCTCTGCCCTGTTGCTGGCCCTCAGGAGGAACTGGCTGGCCCCTGTGTGAGACGGGAGGCTGGACTAGATGGACCATCACTGGTCTGATCCAGCAGGGCTCTTCTGAGGTTCTTAAGAAGGCCTCGGCCTCTCTGCCCTATTGTTGGCCCTCCAGAGGGACTGGCTGGCCCCTGTGTGAGGCGGGAGGCTGGACTAGAGGGACCCTCCCTGGTCTGACCCAGCAGGGCTCTTCTGGTGTCCTTATCAGGGGAAGGCCTCGGCCTCTCTGCCCTGTTGCTGGCCCTCCAGAGGGACTGGCTGGCCCCTGGGTGAGACGGGAGGCTGGACTGGAGGGACCCTCCCTGGTCTGGCCCAGCAGGGCTCTTCTGGTGCTCTTATCAGGGGAAGGCCTCGGCCTCCCTGCCCTGTTGCTGGCCCTCCAGAGGGACTGGCTGGCCCCTGGGTGAGACGGGAGGCTGGACTGGAGGGACCCTCCCTGGTCTGGCCCAGCAGGGCTCATGTTCTTATCTGCCCCCCTCCTCAAAGTGGTGGATGTTCTGGGTTTCTCTTCTCGGAAACTAGTTTCCTCTCTTGGCCGCAGAGCCTTTTGGCAGGGGTTGCATGGGGAAGGGGGACCAAAGGTCTTGCAGTGACGGAGCAGGAAGTGAGTTGTGTTCCTTTGCTGCTGAGCTGCCAGTTCTCCCAGGCTGCAGGGCTAGCTCCTCTGGGGAGGGGGGCATAGGGGGTAGGAATGACCAGTTCATAGCTGCAAAAGGCAGGAGGTAGTTTGCTGCCCCCCTCCTCCCAGGGCACCTTTATTGCCCAGTTTTGTTTGCCAGCAGCCTGGTTGTTTTAGTTAACTAGACACAAGGTTAAGGCGATTTAGATTATAGATTAATTTTATTTAAAACATTTATTAGCCGCCTTCTTTGAGCTGAAGGCAGCTTACGAACATCGATAAAATGCACAGAATATATCTATATATCTAATAGCGAAGGCGCCCCCTGCGTGCGGATATCTAAATCTGCACATAGGGGCACCTGGGGGGCAGGGAGATTTTCCTGCACATCTGGGGCAATCCCCAGATGTGCAGAAAAATCTAAAAAGTTGAAAAAATATTTAAATCCCCTAAAAAGTAAAAGAGCGTTTCCTGTGCATGCACAGGGAATGCCCTGGGAACTCTGCAGTGGGCTGGCGGTTGGAAGCCGCTCAGGCCTTGCTGCCGGAGCTGAGGCGGGGAGTCAGCCGCTGGAGCGGGTGGGGGAGGAGACCGGCAGAGGGGGAAGAAGGGGGGGAGATTGGCGGGGCTGGCAGCTGGAAGCCTCTCAGGCCGTGCCCCCCC
>NW_015163110.1:385893-391062 GCF_001447785.1 Gekko japonicus | reverse complement strand
ATGCATGGAGAATGGACCTGCCGTTTGGAACTGTGGCGGAGCTTGCTGCTGGCAGCTGTGAGGGAGCCCGGGGGAGCCTGGGCGGGTGGGCGGGCAGCTGGGACTCGGGCAGGGCTTGCTGCCGTTGCTGCTGGACTTACCTGCAGCTGCCTCTTTCTCCTCCTCAGTGAGGACCTCCTCCTGCTTTGCAGGCTGTGGGGCATACTCCCCCGTGAATATTGCGGGTCCCGCTCCTTGTTAAAATCCTAAAAGCAAAAGCAGTCTGCATCTAAGATGGCGAGTGAGGGGTGCCCGGCACATCTCCCATAGGAGGTTGTTCCATAACTGTGGGGCTGCCACTGAAAAGGCCCTCTCTGGTACCCAGCAGACAGGCTTCTTTGATGGGTGGGATATTGGGGGGGGGGCCCTCTCCCAGGGATCTTCCTTCGCAGGCAGGGAGGTAGCCCCCTGTTTGTTCCACCTTCTGTGAGCTGGAGGAGATGGACATTCCGGCCTATAAAAGGGCATCCCAGGGCCTGCGCTCCCCCCCCCCCCGCCCCAGGGCCATGCTGTTTCCTGCTGGCCTTGCTCTCAGGTGAGGCGGCTCCGCTCACAGGTCTCGCTTTCCTCCCCAGAATGGCGACGCAGCCGCCTCCTTGTCCGTGGCCGAGCAGTACGTGAGTGCCTTCTCCAAACTGGCGAAAGAGGGCAACACCCTCCTCCTGCCCTCCAACACGGGTGACATCTCCAGCATGGTGACCCAGGTGAGGCTGGTGCAGGAGGCGGCTGGCATAGGCTGCCACGCCCCTTGGGGAGGGTGACTGGGCAGGTAGGGCCCACAGCACTGCAAGGGCGTGCGGTCAGACTCCATTGAACTTTCTAAGAGCAGTGACGGACGTGGACTCATTTTTTTATTCCAAAAGGGCCACTGTCTGCTGAAGCGCTTTGCCCGCCTGTGTTGGGTGGGGGCACTGTCTCTTGGCAGAAGGCCCCCTCCCTCCGTTGAGGGCAGCCTGACTTGATGTCCTGGTTGGTGTAGTGGTTAGGAGTGCAGACTCTAATTTGGGAGAACCGGGTTTGATTCCCCACTCCTCCACATGCAGCTGCTGGTGTGACCTTGGGCCAGTCACAAGTTCTGTCAGAGCTTTTCTCTCAAGGGCATTTCTCTAGAGAGCTCTCTCAGCCTCACCTCCTCACAGGAGGGGAAAGGAAAGAAGTTTGTAAGCTGCTCTGAGACTCCTTCGGGTAGTGAAGGGCGGGGTATAAATCCAATCTCCTCCTCCTCCTCCTCCTCTTCTTAATTTCAGCCTGTTGGTTCTGGTCTGGGCTTGTGTTTTCTGTTCCCCCAGAAGGTCGGACCAGAACCAACAGGTTGAAATTAAATCAGAAGAGTTTTTGGCTAAACATTAGGAAGAGCTTCCTGACAGTTCGAGCGGTTCTGAGTGGTTCCTCAGTGGAACAGACCTCCTCGGGAGGTGGTGGGCTCTCCTTCTTTGGAGGTTTTCAAACAGAGGCTAGATGTCCATCTGACAGCGATGCTGATTCTGTGAACTTGGGCAGATCATGAGAGGGAGGACAGGAAGGGCTGCATCAGCACTTAGTTCTCGTGGTCCTTTCTTACCCGCCCAGGGAACTGCTGATTGCCACTTTGGGGCTAGGATCAGGGGTCACTGCAAGTGTGGAGGGGGAGAGGTATTTGTGAATATCCTGCCTTGTGCAGGGGGTTTGACTGGGAAGCAGAGGTCCATCAGTGGCCCCTATTAGCCACAAGGGATAGATTGGGACTCTGGGGCAGGGAATGCTCTGTCTTCTTGGTGCCTGGGGGGGGGGCAACAGTGGGAGGGCTTCTGGAGTCCTTGCCCCACTGCTGGACCTCCTGATGGCCCCTGGTATTTCTGGCCACTGTGTGACACAGAGTGTTGGACTGGATGGGCCTTTGGCCTGATCCAACATGTTCTTATGACTAGCTGACCCTGGAGGTCCCTTCCAACTCTATGATTCCGGTAGGCGGCCTGGCCGTGGCTGTCATGGCCCAGGAGTTGGGGTACTGATGTGCCTGCAAGATTTGGATGGAGCTCCGGAGGGCTCTGGGGAGTTCATGGTCCACCCTTGCTTTGGTCGGGGCTTTGAAGAGGCCGTTGCTCTGGCTCCTGGCCCCCCTTTCCCAGTACTGACATTTCTTTCGGGGGGGGGCAGCTAGGCAGGAGTCCTTTTAAGGATTTCCGGTAAGGGTAGGTGGCAGGCGGCTTCTCTCTCTCTCTCTCCTGCGTAGTCATTAACTTGCCTCGGAAGCCTCGGCAGGAGGAGTGCTGTCTGACCTTCCCTTCGGTTCTGTTCTCTCCAGGCTATGGGCATCTATGCGACGCTGAGCAAGCCCCAGGTAGCGAAGGGTGGGGAGGCCGCTGCCCCTCCCGCCCCCTGGACACCGCAGCCCCCCAGCACGGAGCACCCCGAGCCCGATCAGCCGCACACCAGCTGACGGAGGAGCCGGCTGGGACCACCCCGCAGCCCCCTCCGCCCGGTTCAATTTTAACGTGGATTTAATCATGTAATAAAAGGAAATGGCCTGACCACCAGCTGCCTGGCCTAGTGCTGCGAGAGTCCAGCGGGAGGTGGTTTCCCTGGAAGGGGCTGTGGAATCAGGGCGCCGCTTGAGGGAAGCTGAGAAGGCTGGCAGGAGGGGGGGTGTTGTAGAAAGCAAGGCCTTGCTTCTCGGGGGGGGGGGGGGGGGCAGTACAAGGCGTGTTGGAGACCCCAGCTGGGCTGTGGTAGGTAGCCTCCTGAGGTCTGTCTGCTGGACTGGAGTGGCTTATTGGTGGTGGTGGTGGGGGGTGCAGCTGGCTTTGCTCCCTGCAGTGAAGTGGGAACACCTCCTAGGCCCAAGGAAAAGAGGAGCCAGGAGTCCTAGCAGGAAGTGGGGTGTGGTGGTGGTGGGGAGCAGAAACTCACTGGAAAGGAACCCAGTGAGAGAAAGGGAGCTGTTCTGTTTCTATGTTTGCAATAAACAGTTACTGAAAAGTCACAGAGTCTCTGGCATTCATCTGACCTTCCCCGTCCCCCCCTCTTCTACCCCTTCTTTGCCATTGTTTGCTGGGAACGTGGAAGCCAAGCGGGGTTCAGTCTTGCCCCTCCCCTTCCCCGCAGCACCCGCCCTTTGTCTCAGGCCTGGCAGCGGGGAGGAACGGGCAGCTGCTGCCGTCTGCCGTGGTGGGTGCCCACCAAACGGGGTGGTGGGCTTGCTCCTGCCTCTGCCATGGCCCTTGGTGTGTGTGTGGGGGTGGGTGTAGAGTTATGGCGTTTCTGCAGATCACAGGGGTGGGAGGTGGGTTCTATGGCAACGCGTTATGATGGAAAGCCAGTGTGGTACAGTTGTTAAGAGTGTCAGACTAGGAACAGGTTGGGGGCAGGTTCAAATCCCACACTTGTGCCATGGAAGCCTGCTGGGTGACCTTGGGTCAGGCACACACTCTGAGCCTAACCTTCCCCAGGGCTTAACAGGGATATTGGGTTCTTATCTCACGACACAACTACACATGCTAAGTCACTCAGTTCTTGCATCTCTTTGTTAGGTCTTTTATTATCTGTGTGCTTTTGTTGTTCAGTCGCACAGTCGAGTCCAACTCTTCTCGACCCCGTGGACCACATCATGCCAGGCCCTCCTGTCCTCCACCGTCCTCCGGTGTTCGCTCAACTTCATGTTCGTTGCCTCGATATCACTGCCTAACCATCTCATCCTTTGCCGTTTCCTTCTTCTTTCACCTTCAGTCTTTCCCAGCATCAGCATCTGTGTGCTAATTTGCTGTTCTTCACAGGTCTTACCAGCTGCTTTAATCCAGTCTTAGCTGTACTTATTGCTCAGTGACTTATGCATCTTGACTCCAATTAGCCTCCCCCCTCTACCTATATGTTTGGGGAAGTCTGTTTCATTGTCTCTGAAGAAGTGTGCATGCCCAACAAAGCTTCTACCCAGAATGCAGCTTTGTTGGTCTTCAAGGTGCCCCTGGACTCCGTTCTTGCATCTTTTTGTTAACTCTTCAGAGGTCTCTGAAGGAGTGTGTGGGCACAGGGAGGCTTCTGCCCAGAGTCAAGCCGTTGTCGGTCTCCGAGGGGCCTCTGGACCCTCCGACTTAGTGCTTCTTCCCAGGGGGTCGTTTTTGGAAGGATGAAGTGGAAGGCAGAGGAATGATGCCAACTGCTCTGGAGACAGGCGGGGTGCAAGCGGTGTTCCCTCTAAGCTGAGTTAGTGTGAGCTAGTCCACAGTTTTTTAGCCTCTGGCTCACACCTTTTTGTCTTGGCTCAGGCAGGATGGGGCTCCAGAGAGCAAAGTAATTCATGCAGCAGCCAAATGGCTCACTCACACCTTTAAGGGCAGTCGCTCACCAAGTAGAATTTTTGCTCACGAGACTCCACGGCTCAGAGGGAGCCCTGGGTGCAAAGCGAAGCGCCTACGGGGTCAGCAGCCGCCTTGAGCAGTGTTCCCGCTAAGCTGAGTGAGTGTGAGCTATAGCTCGCAGTTTTTTAGCCTCTGGCTCACACCTTTTTGTCTTGGCTCAGGCAGGATGGGGCTCCAGAGAGCAAAGTAATTCATGCAGCAGCCAAATCCTTGTTCACAACCTTCATGCTCACAAAGTGGACCTTTTGCTCGCACGGACTGCAAGGCTCAGGGGGCGCGCTGGGTGCAAAGCGAAGCGCCTACGGAGGAGGGCTGCAGAGCAGACTAGTTGATGCAGTCGCCAAATCACTGGCTCGCAACTTTAATGCCAGGAGCTCACAAAGTGGAATTTTTGCTCACGAGACTCCACGGCTCAGAGGGAGCATTGGGTGCAAGCGAAGTGCCTATGGGGACAGCAGCCGCCTTGAGCAGTGTTCCCTCTAAGCTGAGTCAGTGTGAGGTAGCTCATAGTTTTTCAGCCTCCGGTTCATACCTTTTTCTCTTAGCTCAGAAAGGATGGCTCCAGAGCAAAGTAATTCATGCAGCAGCCAAATGGCTCACTCACACCTTTAAGGGCAGTCGCTCACCAAGTAGAATTTTTGCTCACGAGACTCCACGGCTCAGAGGGAGCGCTGGGTGCAAAGCGAAGCGCCTACGGGGTCAGCAGCCGCCTTGAGCAGTGTTCCCGCTAAGCTGAGTGAGTGTGAGCTATAGCTCGCAGTTTTTTAGCCTCTGGCTCACACCTTTTTGTCTTGGC
>NW_015163110.1:383992-385711 GCF_001447785.1 Gekko japonicus | reverse complement strand
CGCCCTCTCAGCGGCGGAGTCCGGTGAGCAAAAATTCTGCTTGGTGAGCGGCCGGCATTCAAGTTGCGAGCAGGTGATTTGGCTACTGCTCTGGAGCCCTCCTTCCTGAGCCAGGAAAAAAGGTGTGAGCCGGGGGCTAAAGAGCTGTGAGCTGGCTCACACTGACTCAGCTTAGAGGGAACACTGCTGACAGCCCTTCTCCCCCCCCCCCTTTGCAGGGAAGCGTGTGGTCTTCATGGGCGACGACACCTGGGCCGGCCTCTTCCCCGGCGCCTTCACCCGCGCCCACTTCTTCCCCTCCTTCAACGTCAAGGACCTCCACTCTGTCGACGACGCCATCCTCCAACACCTCTACAGCACCGGTCAGTCAGGGGGTGGGGGGAACCCCTGGGCAGGGATGCAGCCGCCCTCTGTGGGCAAGCGCCCAAGACCGGAGGGCCCTCCAAGGAAGGGAGCAGCACCCGATAAGTTCACCCCAATTGGTCCCTCAGGTGCTCCTGACCACAAGGACCCGAGAGAGAAGCCCTGCTGGGTCCAGACGCCCTCAGGAGGTCCAGCAGCCGGGCCAGAACTCCATCACTGCCCCAGAAATGAGAGAAGCCTTGTTGGATTGGAACAGTAGTCCCTCCAGGCCAACACTCTGTGTCACGCAGTGGCCAGAACCCAGGGGCCATCAGGAGGTCCAGCAGTGGGGCCAGGACACTAGGAGCCCCCTCCCACTGTTGCCCCCCCAAGCACCAAGAAGACAGAGCATCACTGCCCCAGACACAGTGTTCTCTCTATGCCTTGTGGCTAAAAACCACCCATGGACCTCTGCTCTTAAGAACATAACAGAGAAGCCATGTTAGATCAGGCCAATAGCCCATCCAGTTCAACACTCTGTGTCACACAGTGGCCAAATAGACCAGGGGCCACCAGGAGGCCCACCAGCAGAGCCAGAACTCCAGAAACCCTCCCACTCTTGCCCCCCCCCAGTACCCAGAAGACAGACCACCACTGCCCCAGATAGATCTTGTGGCTAAGAGCCACTGATGGGCCTCTGCTCCTGGGCTTGACTGCACAGGCAGAGTCCGCTTCCAGGGAGGGAGAGGTGTGCCAGGCTTGGCCTGCCCCCTGGCTGCCTTAGGAAGAGTGGCAGAGGTGAGAAAGGTTACCTTGAGAGTAACCTTGAAGAGCACCAGTTCCTGGATCACTTTAGACTCCAGTGTGGCTGTGGTGCCCTCACGGCAGCCAGAACGTTGGGCAGCTGGAAGTTGAACACGGGCTGTTTCTGCATGTCTGTGAACTTCACCACAGGCCTTACGGCTTCCAGATTAATAATACTAAAACACACACATCCTACCCATGCGCCTCACACTGGAGTGCTGGAGTGCAGCCAGTTTGGTGTAGTGGTTAAAGTGCGCAGACTTTAATCTGGGAGAACCGGGTTTGATTCCCCACTCCTCCTCAACTTGCACCTGCTGCAGTCTCTCGTCCCCCCCTCCCCCCCGGCCTGTTATACCTCTGAGGATGCTGTCAGGTTCAATAGAGCAGTTGCAGTCCACAATGATTCATAAGAATAGATTGTTTTATTACAAGTCACTGTTGATGCACTTTCATGGTCATTGTCAGGAAACTCAAAGCCAAGCATGTACCGATACAGACAGTTCAAACAAAAAGGGTTAGCCAATGAATACAGTTCGTGCTCAGAAGGAATTCGAGCGGGAGAAAAACAAGGCG
>NW_015163110.1:381014-383540 GCF_001447785.1 Gekko japonicus | reverse complement strand
TTTTGTTCCCCCCCCCCCCCCCGCCAAAGCCGGCTCAGGGCGGCTTACATAAAATCAATACATAATTTACAATAAAATGTGACGCATTTGAATCAAAACAATTCTAAAATCATTTAACTGTACAGCTCAATAAAGTGCTAATAACAATAATTCGCGATGGCTGTGGTGACACAATCCACTCTTCGTATAGTTGGTTCCTCGATCTCCTTATAGCTATCCTTCTGGTGACTGGTACCAACTGTCATTAAGAGTTCCGGGAGACAAAAGGGCTCTCTCGCCTTCAGCTGTCAGTGGTCAGTGGTTGACGGTGGTGGTTAGGACTTGTATTCCTTTGGGGAGGGATGGGGGTGAGAGAGCAGCTGCTCCCCACCCAAAGTTTTTTTGCAGGCCTGGTGGGCTGACTGCCACGTGGGGGTGGGGGAGGCGGCAAGAGCACCCTCCAGCTTTCTCAGGCTCCGCCCTTGCCCTTGTTCCGTGACACAGTGGACGGCGGAGAGTGGGACCTGCTGATTGCTCACTTCTTGGGCGTGGATCACTGTGGCCACAAGCACGGGCCGGATCACCCCGAAATGCGCAGCAGGCGGAACACCAGGGCACGGGGGGGCCTCCCGTTGGCCTCCCAAGACACCCCCCCTTGCACCCGGCGAGCGCTCTCGATCTCGAGGGGTGGGGCATCCGGCTGCCAGCCCAGCATGGCAGGAAGTGTCTTCTGCAGGAAGGACACGGCATCGCTGCCTTCGACGCCCTCCGGCAAGCCCAGGAGGCGCAGGTTGTTGCGGCGGGGGGGGGCGGCCCGGGGGGGGGGGGGGGGGGGGGGGGCCGGAGCGGAGGGGGGGGGGGGGGGCTCTCCCCTGCTGGCTGCAGCGGCTCCGGGTGCTCTCGCCAACACCCTGACCAGGTGCTCCTGGGGGCGGGGGGCGGGGCCTGCCCACAGGCTAAAGACCCAGGAACTCTGGGTAGCTGGAATTGGGAGCTGACTTGACTGAGGTCACACACGTGGGGACTGACCTTGGTCGCTCACGGCTATGCCCTCTGGGGAAAGGAGGCAGGCTGGGGCCAGGACTCCCTGGCGGAGCATGTGTTTTGCATGCTGAAGGCCTCAGGCTCCGTTCCCAGCAGCGTCTCCTGTCCCGGGACCTGTGGTAGCAGGGCCGCAAAAGACTCTTGCTTGGCACCTCAGAGTCTGTTTGAAAGAACCCCCTCGGCTCATGTTGCCTCCCAGAACACGTGATCCGTTATCCCAGAGCTGGCGTGATCCAGGAGCCAAAAAATGACCGGCTGTTTCATTCACTAAGGTCCTGCAGGATGCTCTTTAAGTCCCCGGTAGGGATAGGGGCGGGCGTCCACCCCAGCTGGTTTCTGTGGGCTGCTAGAGCAGGGTAGCGGCTGAAGTCCCCTTTTGTCGACGGACAGGTCTTTGGTTGACCACCTGGCGAATGACACGCTGCTCATTGTGGCAGGGGACCACGGCATGACGAGCACCGGGGACCACGGAGGAGACAGCGAGGAGGAGGTCGATGCCGCTCTCTTTGTGTACAGCAAGGCCCCCCTCTTCCAGGACCCGCCCCCTGAGGTGAGCTGTGGGGGGCGGGGAGACTGCCATGAGTGTGAGCTGCTCGGCCAAAGGATCTTCGCATTCCCTGATCTCAGGACACCTTTTGGGGGCTGATGCAGACCACCAGTTCCAGAAGAGCCCTGGGACAGGATTGGGGAGGCCCAGGTTTGATTCCCCACTCCTCCACTTGCACCTGCTGGATGACCTTGGGCAAGCCGTAGTTCTGATAAGAGCTGTTCTCTCAAGGGCAGTTCTCTCAGAGCTCTCTCAGCCCCGCCTCCCTCACAAGGTGTCTGTTGTGGGGAGGGGAAGGGAAAGGAGACTGTAAGCCGCTATGAGACTCCCTTGGGTAATGAATGAATGAATTTATTCATGGTCATTGACCAAGATATAAACCGCTTTACATTTTGTAACATAGAAAAAAAACATCACGTTATAACAGTAGCTAAATTTTTAAGACTGATTATAAAAACCATAAAACCTTAATGGTTAAAATTAATAAAACTAAACCTTAGTTCTCCTCTTTTCAAGCTAATTCTTTGGGCAAGCCATCCAAACCCAGCCACCCGATAAGTAACTTCTGCCCGGCTATCTGATAGCAAATTTCTTAAAAGGCAGATTCCTTGCCTAAGAGAGAGGGGGAGTGTCTTAGGGAAAGGGAGAGACTCATGGATGTTATTATATGCTTTACAATCAAAGATTACATGTTCTGCATGTAATCTAGTGAAGGGCGGGGTATAAATCCAATCTCTTCTTCTTCTGCCATGGAAGCTCACCAGGTTGCCTTGCACCAATTGGGCACTTGCAGCCTAGCCTACCTCACAGGGGTGTTGTGAGGATAAATGGGGAGAGCAGAATAATGTTGGCCGCTTTGTGTCCTCGTTGGTGGGGAGAGGCAGGGCATCAGTGAAGAAACCGAAGAAGAGAGCTGTGTTTTACCCATGCTCTTTACCCGGGACAAAGTAGAACGG
>NW_015163110.1:377852-380423 GCF_001447785.1 Gekko japonicus | reverse complement strand
CCTCTTAGAATCCCTCCATCTGGTGTGACACACACTCTTTTCTCAGGCGCCCTCGGCGCACGACTGCTTTGGGATCAGGTCAGAGAAAGATCTTGTTGAAGCATCTCTTCCTCTCCTTTTGAGGAGAGCCAGTTTGGTGTGGTGGTTAAGTGCACAGACTCTAATCTGGGAGAAGCGGTCTTGATTCCCCACTCCTCCACTCGCACCTGGCTGGATGGCCTTGGGCAAACCATAGTTCCGACAAGAGCTGTCCTTGAAAAAGAGCAGTTTCTGTCAAGAGCTCTCTCAGCTCCACCGACCTCACAGGGTGTCTGTTGTGGGGAGGGGGAGGGAAAGGCCGCTCTGAGACACCTTTGGGTAGTGAAGGGGCGGGGTATAAATCCAGTCTCTTCTTCTTCTTGATTCCCCAGTCCTCCACTTGCACCTGGCTGGATGACCTTGGGCAAGCCATAGTTCTGACAAGAGCTGTCCTTGAAAAAGAGCAGTTTCTGTCAAGAGCTCTCTCAGCCCCACCCACCTCACAGGGTGTCTGTCTGTTGTGGGGAGGGGGAGGGAAAGGCCGCTCTGAGCCCCCTTTGGGTAGTGAAGGGCGGGGTATAAATCCAGTCTCTTCTTCTTCTTTTGAACTTGGGGTTTCTTTCCACCGACAGCCAGTTTGGTGTAGTGGTTAAGAGTGGCGGATTCTAACCTGGGGAACCGGGTTAGATTCCTCCTCCTCCTCCTCCTCCCCCTGAATCCTGCTTGGTGACCTTGGGCCAGCCCCGATTCTCTCAGAGCTCTCTCATCCCCGCCTGCCTCACAGGGTGCCTGTTGTGAGGTGAGGAAGGGAAAGCTGCTTTGAGAATCCCTAAGGTAGAAAAAAGCAGGGTATAAAGGCTGACTCTCGCTCTTCCTCTTTTCCTTGAATACCAGCTGACCTGTCCTTGGGCTGGTGTCCTGAGGGGGGAGGGGGGTGCGCCTTTGGCCGAGGGCACCCAGTGACGCCCGTGTGCTTTTGCCTCCCCAGGTCAGCCGCTTCCTGCACTCCTACTCGCTGGCTGCCCAGGACCTCCCGGCAGAGAAGCTGCAGCGTCTCCAGGATCAGTTCTCCTCCGCCGTGGAGGACTACGAGAGGCTCCTGGCCCAGGCTGGCCCTCTGGCACTGTCCGAGGTGGAGCTCCTGCGGAGCCGCTTCCGGCGATACCTGCGGGAGGCCCGGGCCGTGTGCGCAGAGTCCTGGGCCCGCTTCCAGCCCGTCTGCATGGTGGCCGGCTGTGCCCTCCTGGCCTCTTCCTGCCTGCTGTGCTGGCTGGCCTCCCGGGCCCCGGCCTCCGCCTCGAGCACCTCCTTTCGGCACCTCCTCTTCTACCCTCTGCTGTGGGGCTTGGCGGGGGCTGCTGTGCTGGGCCTGGCTCATCTCTGGGGCTGGGTTGGAGCGGACTTCATCTGGGTGTCTGCCTGGGCCGCGGCGGCCTCCCAGTGTGGGTTCTTCTTGCACTGCTGGGAGAGGTGGCCCTGGAGGCCCCGCCCTGCCGGTGCCCGCCTCTCCTCCGGAGGTGCCAGCCTGAGACCGTGGGCGCGGGTGGGCCCGGCTCTCCCCTTGGGCATCCTCCTGGTCCGCTGCGGGGCGATGCTGTCGGACAGCTTTGTGATGGCCGAGGACAGGGTGGCGCCTTTCCTGCTCGTCTCCTCGGCGCTGCTGCTGGTCGTGCGGCTCCACTGGGAAGGGCGGCTGGAGGACTCGCCCGCGTCCTGGCGGCTGCTCGGCTGGCTGGGCGTCACCTTCGCCTGCGCGCGCCTCTCGGGGCTTTTCCGGCAGTGCCGCGAGGAGACCCCCCACTGCCAGTCCTCCCCCCTCCTGGCCCCGCTGTCCAGCTTGCAGGACCCACGAGCCAAGAACTTCTGCTACGTGCTCTGCGTGGCCGTGCTGGTGGCCCTGGCGTGGGGGGTGCGTGCCTGGCTGCGCCACTACGGCAACCTGAACAGCCCCAGCGCCCCGGTGCTCTTTGTGCGCTGGGGGCTCCCCCTGGTGGCCATCTGCATCGCCGGCTACTGGGCCATCACCTCTGGGGCCGAGGATGCCCTGGTGAGGTCCCACGCGTGGGTCCAGCTGGCCCTGGTGGCCTTCCCGCGGAGCGTCTTTGTCCTGCTGGCGGCGGGGCTCCTCCTGCTCCTGGGGGACCCCGTGACGGTCTTTGTGCAGGGCAGCCGGGGCGCGGCTGGGACGGGGGGACCCATCCTGCTCCCCAGTTCCCAGGAGGAGCTCCGGCAGGTCATCCCCCAGCTCTACCGCCGGATGCAGGAGTCCCTGAAGAGCCGGCTGCAGGAGGAGGAGGAGACCACCGGGGCGGATGGCCGGGCCACCGTGGCCGCCTACGGACTGGGCAGCGTCTACTCGGCCGCCCTCCTCATCTGCCTGGCCCTGCAGGGCTTCCTCTTCCTGGTGCTGCACAGCGAGCGGCTCAGCCTGGCCTTCCTGCTGCTCTTCCTCGAGGCCTACGCCTTGCTGGGGATGCACTCCGCTGCCGTGGCCCTCGCCTCGCCCGCCGGTAGGTGAAGGGCTTGCAGGGAAGGGGGGGGCGCTCTGGTGGC
>NW_015163110.1:365777-377348 GCF_001447785.1 Gekko japonicus | reverse complement strand
CCCCCCCCCCCCTGGGGCTCAAGGTCTCAGCCAGCCAAGCAGAAATGTTTTTTTACTTTATTGCTTCTGTTGACTTAACAGTTTGAGTCTTCTTTATTAAACAAGTCAGCAGTTAAAATGCCGCTATAAGGAATAAGCGTTCAGAACCGGCAACTAGAACGGTCGTGAGAAAGAAATCAGTAGTGTATTGGATCGTTATCCATCTCCATAACAAGTGAAAGTTCCCACTAAGTAAAGACAGGTCTCCTACCCTGGTCTCTCTTCACGGAATTCTAATCAACTTTCCCCAAAACAAAATGCTTGAAGCAAAGGACAAAGGACTATCAAACTTTCTAGGCATTTCTTTTTTTTTAACGTCCTTCTGTCTCTGATGGCCCAGGCAAGGCCGATCTCATCAGCTCTCAGGAGCTAAGCAGGGTCAACCCTGGTTAGCACGTGAATGGGAGACCACCAAGGAAGTCCAGGGTCACGAAGCAGAGGCAGGCAAAGGCAAAGCCTCCCTCTGTTCATCTCTCCCTTGAAGACCCTGTTGGGTCACCAGAAGTCAGCTGTGACTTGAAGGCACTTGACACACAGACACACACACATCTTAGATGTGAAAGGATCAAAACGGTAGCTCATGGTCCAACTTCCTAGCCCTTAAAATCAACCTATTCCGATTCAGGGACGTTTCCTGCAGCCGTGGCCATTTCAGGGTAAGAAATGGTGAGGTTGTAAAACTGTTACCTTGCTTAGCAAGGACTGGGCCATGAGGACAGGCATGTCTTAAGAGGCTTGCAACTAAAACTCTTCAAAGAGTACATGGATAATTTTACAAAATGTGTTATAATAAAATGTCACCATCCCAGGCTGGGTAGGGAGAGCTTTTCCCTGAAGGTGCACTCAAAGCCACTGGGTGAGCAGCGGTCCGGCTTCTTTTAGCCTGAGCTGCTGCCAAGATAATCCTTACCTGTATCCTTACTCTGCCTGACTGGTGGAAGGCGACTGCTGCATCTCATAAGAACATAAAGAGAAGCCAATGCTGGATCAGGCCAGTGGCCCATCCAGTCCAACACTCTGTGTCACACAGTGGCCAAAAAGACCAGGGGCCATCAGGAGGTCCAGCAGTGGGGCCAGGACACCAGAAGCCCTCCCACTGTTGACCCCCCCAAGCATCAATCTCTGCTGTGCTGTTCCTGTCGCACCCCTGCTGGTTCACAAACCACAGCTGTAGAGAACTTGGCCCCGCAGCTGTAGAGACAGAACCTGGAATGGTGGGCATTGTGGACTATGTTCTGGCTCTGGGGGGGTCAAACCCCTTCACGGCCCAGAGAGTGTTGTCCTGCATTACATCGTCCCCCCCCCCCCATGGTGGGAGTGCTGAACATCACAGCAGGTTGTCTCCGCCTTCCTTGTAGTGGGAGGGGGAAGAGACCCGGCTGTGAAGGAGAAGAATGGTGTGTCTGTGTGTGCGGGGGTGGCGTCGGTGTCTCCCTGGCTTCCTCTCCATGGTTGTCTTTGAGAGCCAGCTTGGTGTCGTGTTTAATTGCGCGGACTCTAATCTGGGAGAACCAGGTTTGGTTCCCCACTCCTCCACTTGCACCTGCTGGTGTGACCTTGGGTCAGTCACAAGCTCTGGCACAGGCTGTCCTTGAAAAAGAGCCATTTCTGTCAGAGCTCTCTCAGCCCCGCCTACCTCCCAGGGGAGGGGAAGGGAGAGGAATCTGTAAGCCGCTCTGACACTCCTCTAGGTAGTGAAGGGTGGGGTATAAATCCAGTCTCCTCCTCCTCCTCTTCCCTGCAGATCCCTTCGCAGTGCCCTGGGAGGCCCTGATCAGCTGGGCCCTTGCGTCTGCTCAGTTCTTCTATGCCACAGGCCACCAGCCCGTCTTCCCAGCCATCCACTGGAATGCCGCCTTTGTCGGGTTCCAGCAGGGGCACGGTGCCAACCTGATGCCAGCTCTCCTGGTCGGGGCCAACACCTTCGCCTCGCACATCCTCTTTGCAGGTGAGTCATCGGGGGAGGCCGAGGGGGTCGCCCTTTGCTGGCCCTGAAGCAGGCCGAGGCTGGGAGATGCGGGGGGTGGGGGTGGCATTGCCAACCTGGTGGTGAAGCCTGAGGACTGGATCGGGGGACGGGCGCTGCACTCAGCAGGCCGCTTCTTGGTCCCCTGCCCGTTAAGGGGACCCTTGAAGATGTGTTTGTGTGGCAGGCCGGCAAGCGAGCCCCGCATTTGGCCTGACTTGTCCCGGGGACCCTGCCTGGGAAGGGAGTGTCGCGGGGGAGCTGGGAGGAGAGGCCGTCTCTGGAGAACCAGAGCGGGGCATGTATCCTTGGCTGTTTGGAGCACGGCTCCTTGCCATGCTCCTTTCTCCAGCTGTGGCATCTTTCGGCTGGAGCTGGGAGGGCTCCCCGTAACCCCCCCTCCTCCCCTTTCTTTTGAGGTAGTGGGCTGCCCGTTGCTTCTGCTGTGGCCCTTTCTCTGTGAGACGCCCGGCTCCAGGAGCAGCAAGACGCCGAAGAGCAGGGCGGGCGACAGCGAGGAGCAGCTGATGGAGATGAGGCTGCGGGAAGCGCCGGAGCGGTTTGCGGCAGCGCTGCTGCAGCTGGGGCTGAAGTACCTGCTCATCCTGGGGCTCCAGGTAGGCGAAGCCAGGGGGCACCTGCTTTGCCTCAGCTCTCCAGCCCTGTTGGAAGCTGCCTGCTTGCTTGGGGGGCGGCCCTCCCTTGCCAACGGGCTTGTAGAATTTATCACTGCTAAATGCATCTCCCTTAGCATTCCCGTCTCAAGTCTAACCCAGGAGATTGACACACATTTGAGCCAGTTTGGTATAGTGGTTAGGAGCACGGACTCTAATCTGGGAGAAGCGGGTTTGATTCCCCCACTCCTCCTCCACTTGCACCTGGCTGGATGACCTTGGGCAAGCCGTAGCTTTGATAAGAGCTGTCCTTGGAAAAAGAGCCGTTTCTGTCAGAGCTCTCTCAGCCCCGCCTCCCTCACAGGGTGTCTGTTGTGGGGAGGGGAAGGGAAAGGAGTTTGTAAGATGTTCTGAGACTCCCTTGGGTAGTGAAGGGCGGTGTACAAATCCAGTCTCTTCTTCACCTGCAGTATAGCTCTCCAGAATCTGGACCGCACTCTCTCAAGTGGAGAGAAAGAAGAGGACGGTGGTCCAAGGAATGTTCTATATAATATCTGAGCCAATGACTTAGCTTTAAATAATTTAAGGGCGGCTAGTATATAATGGCCCCCTTGGGATAGAAAAATGCTATTTGCAGTTTTCTCTTCCGCATCTGCAACATAGCTGCTATGGGGCTGCTCTAGAACCAGAAGCTTGCAAAAGATTACACCCAGATATTTAAAGTTGGCAACTTGTTCTAATTGATTCCCCTGCAACTCCCATCGTCTAATCTTTGGTTTCTTCCCAAAGGCCATAATCTTATTTTTATCATAATTGATAGTAAGTGTTGTTCGTTATTGCAATAGAGGGAGAATTTTTTTAAGGCTCATTTCAGTCTGATGGGAGTTCTGGAAAGTAGTACGGCATCATCTGTGCATAACAGCACATGAATGTGCCGATGTACTAATGTAGGAGGGTGGAGATCTAAATCATTCATAAAGTTTATAAGGTTGCTGATATGGAGTATAAACAAAAAAGGGGGCTAAGAGGTATCCGTGCCGAACTCCCTTATGAGTTTGGATGGGATCTGTCAGGTGCCTGTTTCGACTGCATCTTACTCTAAGGGTAGTTTGCTCATAACAAGCTCTGACGAGAAATAGCAAACGTCTGTCGATGGAAGAGGCCTCTAACTTTCGCCATAATCTATTTCTGGAGACGGTGTTGAAGGCTGCTTTTCAATCTATGAACGCTGCATAAAGTGATGTTTTGCGGGCAAGGTTTATCTCCCCCCCTTTCCAGAGACTGCTGGGCTGCTGGGTGCCGTTTTCTCAAGGCCCTCCCCTCTCCTCTCATTCCCAACAGATGCTGGCCTGTGTCTTGGCGGCCATGATCCTCAGAAGGCATCTCATGGTGTGGAAGGTGTTTGCCCCAAAGTAAGTTTCCACCCATGCTGGCAGCTGCTGCTGCTGGGGAGATCTAAGGCTGGAACGTGACCGGTCGTGCAGAATCCAAACATTGCAGGGAGGCGCTTTTATGTTTTGAGTGTAATTGAGGCTGTTTTTTCTAGACACTTCTGATTTCTTGTGTTGAAACTGTGGGGTTGGACCAGATGCCCTTCTTGGATTCCCCCCCCCCCCCCCCCCCGAACTCTGTGCCTTCAGTCTTCGCATACTGAAAGTCCAGCCCGTACCTCTGATTTCTGAGCTCCCACCAGGCATCGCCCCTACGCTCAGTGTTCCCTCTAAGCTGAGTCAGTGTGAGCCAGCTCACAGTTTTTTAGCCTCCAGCTCACACATTTTTGTCTTAGCTCAGGAAGGAGGGCTCCAGGGCAAACTAATTGATACAGCAGCCAAATGGCTCGCTCACAGCTTTAATGCCAGGAGCTCACAAAGTAGAACTTTTGCTCACAGGACTCCACAGCTTAAAAGGGAGCATTGCCTACACTGTCTAGTTTATCTTCATTGCTGTCCTGCACTTCTTTGGTGTAGTGGCTAAGTGCGCGGACTCTAATCTGGGAGAACCGGGTTTGATTCCCCACTCCTCCACTTGCACCTGGCTGGATGACCTTGGCCAAGCCGTATATCATAACTGATAGTAAGTTGTTCGTTATTGCAATGGAGGGAGATGAGAGTTCTGGAAAGTCATACGGCATCATCTGCGTATAACAGTACATGAATGTGCCGATGTACTAATGTAGGAGGGTGGAGATCTAAATCATTCCTAAAATTTATAAGGTAGCTGATATGGAGTATAAACAAAAAAGGGGCTAAGAGGCATCCGTGCCGAACTCCCTTATAAGTTTGGATGGGATCTGTCAGGTGCCCGTTTCGACTACATCTTACTCTAAGGGTAGTTTACTCGTAACAAGCTCTGATGAGAAACAGCAAACGTCTGTCGATGGAAGAGGCCTCTAACTTTCGCCATAATCTATTTCTGGAGACGGTGTTGAAGGCTGCTTTTCAATCTATGAACGCTGCATAAAGTGATGTTTTGTGGGCAAGGTTTATTTCCCCCCCCCCTTTCCAGAGACCGCTGGGCTGCTGGGTGCCGTTTTCTCACGGCCCTCCCCTCTCCTCTCGTTCCCAACAGATGCTGGCCTGTGTCTTGGCGGCCATGATCCTCAGAAGGCATCTCATGGTGTGGAAGGTGTTTGCCCCAAAGTAAGTTTCCAGCCATGCTGGCAGCTGCTGCTGCTGGGAAGATCTAAGGCTGGAACGTGACCAGTCGTGCAGAATCCAAACATTGCAGGGAGGCGCTTTTAGAGTGTAATTGAGGCTGCTTTTTCTAGACACTTCTGATTTCTTGTGTTGAAACTGTGGGGTTGGACTAGATGCCCCTCTGGGATCCCCCCCCGAACTCTGTACCTTCAGTCTTCGCATACTGAAAGTCCAGCCTGTACCTCTGATTTCTGAGCTCCCACTAGGCATCGCCCGGCACGGCTTTGGATCCCTGCTGATTGGAACCCAGCCCCACCCGACCCGTCCATAGAACTCGGCCCCACTAAAGCATTCCGCGCTGCTGCTGCCACCCCCCCCCCTATATGGGGTGGTACCGCTGCTCTCCCTCTCCCTCCACCTTCACTTCTTAAAGGGGCAGCGCGTTTTCCCAGCTTTGAGCAGATTGTGGACTCCCCCCCCTTTAAGTTTGATGAGTGGGGGGACACTTTGTTTTCTCTGCCTGGGGTACTCTCTCTCTCTCTCTCTGGTCAGTCTCTTCCTCCTGGTGTTTATTTTATTTATTTATTTTTAGATTGGATTTATACCCCCCCAGTGTTCCCTCTAAGCTGAGTTAGTGTGAGCTAGCTCACAGTTTTTTAGCCTCCAGCTCACACATTTTTGTCTTAGCTCAGGAAGGAGGGCTCCAGGGCAAACTAATTGATACAGCAGCCAAATGGCTCGCTCACAGCTTTAATGCCAGGAGCTCACAAAGTAGAACTTTTGCTCACAGGACTCCACAGCTTAAAAGGGAGCATTGCCTACATTGTCTAGTTTATCTTCATTGTTGTCCTGCGCTTCTTAGGTTTAGTGGCTAAGTGCGCGGACTCTAATCTGGGAGAACCGGGTTTGATTCCCCACTCCTCCACTTGCACCTGGCTGGATGACCTTGGCCAAGCCGTAGTTCTGATAAGAGCTGTCCTTGAAAAAGAGCCGTTTCTGTCCAGAGCTCTCTCAGCCCCGCCCACCTCACAGGGTGTCTGTTGTGGGGAGGGGAAGGGAAAGAAGATTGTAAGCCACTCTGAGACTCCTTTGGGTAGTGAAGGGCGGGGTATAAATCCAATCTCTTCTTCTTGTTAACGAACGTGTCCGGGACCCAGAGTGTGCGGGGCCTCCCTGGAGCACCCTCTGGTCAGACAGACACAAGGAGCTGAGCAGCAGTGGGTGGGAGCAGATGCCTCCTTTGGCCTCGCCTCGCCGGCTGTCGGCCCCCGGATAGCATCTGAACCGAGAGCCTCCCTCCCGGAGGGGCCTTTGTCCGCCTTCACCTGATGCTTCTCTTCCACTTCCAGGTTCCTCTTTGAGACCCTGGGCTTTGCGGTGAGCAGCCTCTTCCTCCTCTTGGGCCTCGGCCTCGTGATGCGCGTGGACGGTGCTGTCAGCCGGTGGTTCAAGCAGGTCATCCTGGCTCAGCCCAGGTAGCACAAGAAGAAGGGGAGGAGAGAGCCGGCCATGGGAGCCCCAGGAGGCTTCAAGGGATGCCGGCGCTGCCAGGAACAAGGACTCCGCTGGCTGGGTCGTGTCGACCAGGAAGGAGCTCAGTTATATTCTCCCCCATCCGGGGCAGCTGGCTGGACTTGGGCTCCCATTGTCAGTGACCCAGGCTGTGAGGCTGGGCGAAGACACCCCATCCCTCCTCTGCTTTGGAAGGGGAGCCGCCCCACACTCCCGAGGGGTCCTGTGACCTGACACGCCGCTCGCTGCCCGTGGGAATCACTGTGAAATGGGCTTCTGCGCTGTGGGAAATACAGGGGTCTAAAGTGAGCGTTCTTCTCGCCAAGTGTATCGCTGGGGCGCTGGTCCTTGGATGCCTGCCACGTCTTTCCAACGATTGCCTTGGGGTCCTTCGTGAGGCCTGAGTCTGGGAACCAGCCACTGCGAGGGGCGAGGTTGGCAGGAGGGTTTGTGTGTGTGTGTGCGTTGGGGTGGCTTTGGTGAAATAGATCGGTGCAGCCACTGAGGTGCTCTGCGAAGACTAGGAAAAGGCTAGAAGAAGTCCACAGTTCCTGCCCCCGGGTGTTTTCGCTTAGGGCTGGGGATGTGGCCGAGAGAGTCGGGACCAGATGACCTTCCCAGCCTGGCTTGTTCTCTCTCCTCCGCACTGTGTCTGGCCCTCCATGCAAGGCTTGCAAGCGACTAGGGTGAGAAGCGGGCGTGTATTGCTGCTGGTTCCCTGGAGGGGGGGGGGCCTTGCTGGTCTAGGGGCATTTGCTGCTTCTGCCCCTCTTTGCCAAGAACGGGTGCCTTAATGTTCCTCCTGAGCTGGAGCTCCTCTGGAGCGGAGGGATCGGGGGTTCCCTGCAAGCACAAGGCGCGGGGTTCTCGCTGGGATCTCTTGGGAGGTTGCAGTGCATCTTACGGCAGGTTTCCATGCCTCCCGCACGGCTGCCCCTCAGAGAGGACTACTGCACCCCCTCAAGCCAGTGCCGTGAGGCGATTGGCTCTTTTCTTCGATCTCTCCTAAGAGCCCCCAGCTGAGAGTGATGGCCTCAGGCAAGCTCTGCACTTGACGTTCATTCCTTTCAGTTTTGGAGAGCTCCAGTGTTTGCTTCCTGAGGCCGTCTTCTCTCTCACTCCCTGGGAAGAGCAGGCGCTTCCTGACGGTGACAAAGTCAAGAACAGGCCTCGTGTTGCCTGCCTTCTTCTCCCAAATAGCTGGCGTAGCCTGGGGACTGGAGCTAAGTCACTCAGGAGGTCTCGTGTTCAGATGTTGCTTATGCAATGAACTCACCACGTGGCCTCACCCAGGCTGCTCTGTCAGACACCCCCCCACACTGCATTATGGGGGATAGCACTGACCTACCCCATAAGGTGGTTGTGTTGGAGCAGAATCAGTAGTACAAGTCCTTTGAACACTTGACAGTGGTCCCTAGATGCTCAGGGTGGTAAGAAAAGTTTCTGCTAGGGAACTGGTGCCTTTCTGCTCATGCCACCATGTTGATTTAATTTAATTTTTTGTTTCTTCAAAATATTTATCTACCCGCCAGGCATCCTGAGGCCCAAGGTGGTCAGAACTGATACGAGCCATTTAATAAAACGTTAAAAAGTAAAGCCACCATCTCCTCTGGTCCCCAAATGATGTCAAGGATACTGGACGGCTGTGTTGCTTTCTGTTTCAACAAAGAACAAAATCCAGTTTTTACTTCTGATGCCCAACCGGTTTCCTTGGGAGAAGAGGGCCCTTTGGGAAGCCACGCCTTCCTTTCTCAGTTTCTAGGATGGAGTTGTGGGCTGCAGAGCGGAAAACTCAGGGTACACAGTGACAGGTGGTGGTGGTGGGTTGTAGCTGGCTCTCGCCACGGTGAATGCCTTGCTTGTGGGGAATCTCCCTTCCTTCTTACACCACCTTCACTTTGGCGCTGCTGCCTCTTGGGGTCTTCTGCGTTTAGCTCCAGGGGCTTCCACGTGCCTTTCCCCCGTTTGCTTTGTTTGTCGTCAAAGATTCCGGTTCCGGGCCCTCCGTGCTTGGTGATTACAGCTGCTCACGTGCTGCGTTTGGGCATCTGTCCATTTCTGATCCAGGCCTCTCCTTAAACGTCCGCTGCACCATCCTGTCGCTGCACCAACAACAGCCATGTGGCTCCCGGAGACAAGGAATAAACCGTGGCATGAGCTGTGCAGAGGATGGGGGGGGGAAACGACCCCTGGAGCAAGGGGGTTGCAGATGCGGTCAAGACCAGGGGGTGGTGGCGGCAGCAGCAACAGCAGAGAAAACTCATTTGCTGCTGCTCTTGCCTGTGCTGAGTGATGCCCGCCGAAATTCTTTCGGGTCCTTTGAACATTAACGGCTCCAGGGACAAAAGGCCCAAAGTGTTAGCCATCCGGTTTTTAGCTGGAGACGTTTTTGCTGGTAAAACCTCTCTGATCTGAACCGACTTAGAAGCCTGTTGGGGGGTGGGGGTGGACTCAGCCACGCAGGTGTCCTGTGCAATGTTCCCTCTAAGCTGTGGAGTCGTGTGAGCAAAAATTCTACTTTGTGAGCTACTGGCATTAAAGTTGTGAGCAAGCACTTTGGGTACTGCATAAATTCGTTTGCTCTGGTGCCATCTTTCCTGAGCTAGGGCAAAAGTATGTGAGCCGGAGGCTAAAAGATTGTGAGCTAGCTCACACTAACTCAGCTTAGAGGGGACACTGGTCCTGTGTGCCGCCTGCTCCTTGCTTTTTGGATGGTTTCTGCCTGCTGTCCCCAATTGGTGGTGTTAGGACCTGGGGTGTTGTGAAGACCTCTCTATGCGGTCGGATCTCTCTTGCTCTTGGCTTTTAAAACCTTGCCGGGGATAGAGGAGGGAGGCTTTACTAATAAGATGTTTTTTCCAGCAGTATTGGAAGGGGCGGTGGGCTCCTCCTTAGCAGAAGGAAGGGCCTTGGGCAAGGAGGTGCCGAGTCTCCCATCACACCCTCCTTGGCGGAAGCTCCCAGCGGCTGAGCAGCTCCAGGCTCTCCCGAAAGACGCCTTGGACACCAGGGGGTCCAGCTCAGTCGTGTTTCAGGCCTGGCTGTATTACGGAGACTGCTTTGACCGCTCTGCAGACTGGCCAAGGTCCATGCCCCTCCCTCTTGCTGGAAGCGCCAGCCCTATTGGACCCTGCTGGCCAGGCCATTTTATTGAGATCCTCGGGAGCGTGGTGATGGAGGCCGGGGGGGGGATGCCGCCCTCGGGTGGTCTCGGTTCTTGGTCTTGGGCTGACTGAATCAGCAGGGGTGGGCCGTGTTCTGCCGGGGTTGCGTAGGAGTCTGAGGTCTCTCCCGTGAGACCGTTGGCAAAGACTGACCATTGCTTTAGAATCTTTCGTTGTCACGATACGGGTGGGTGGCCCTGGCTTAAGCTTCAAGAGGGCTGCGGTTTCTGTGCTGGTTCGGTGCCCCTCGTCAAGTGGCCGAGGGAGAGCAAACTGAAGCGAAGTCCGGACGAAAGGAGGTGGCCGGAAGTCTGAACCGCGTGGGATGGGGTGAGGCTCTTGTTTAACCATCAAGAGCCTGGGGCTCTGCTTACTCCCTTTCCTTTTTGCTAGGTTGACAGGTAAATATGCTCTCCCCCCCCCCAGCGGCATATAGTGTAGAAGCCCTCTCCCCCGTCCCTAATCCAGCTGCCTCATAGCCATCCTGATCTGTGCCATGGACTACTGTAACACTTTTGTATGTGGGACTCACCTTGAAGACTACCCAGAAATTGCCCTTGGTTCAAAATCTGACTGGCTGTCTGACGTGGGCATGCAATACTTATACTCAAAGCTTTGCTCTGGGTCCAGTTCAATTTAAACTGTAATGCCCTTTATGACTGGGGGGGGGGGCACACGCTTGAAGGATGAATGCCTCTGCACCCTCTGTGCTCCTTGCAGGAGGGCCCCCCCATCAATCTGTGGATGCCCCCCACCCACTTGGGGGCAGCGTTTTCTGGGGCCCCTTTGGCACAGTCAGGTAGCCTGCTGGAAGCCACGCCTCCCCCCCCCCCCCCCACCCCCCTGCTTTGAACCCCCCCCCCCCCCCCCCAAATCTCCTGGCATTCAGCAGAAGGTGTCAAGTGGAGTTCTTCGTTTGGGACTTTAAGTATATGAGATGGGTGGTTGTTTCTGTGAAATCTTACTGACTGCTTGTAGACCTCTAATGGGGGTGGGTAATCTTTTACTATTTTTAGCGGTGCTAACCAGGACGAAGACATTACTACTTGGGAGTTGGCGTTTGGAATTCCGCTTGGGGGAAGCAAAAATCTTTAAAATTTTCTTGGGAAAGACCTTACCTCAGCTGCCTGGAAGGAGGGCCCTTGCCTTCCTCCGCCCATGCCTCGGCAAAACATGATGGTCTTTTTATTTATTTACTTTTAAAATCGACTTTTACAATCATGAGTATTAATAGACGTGTTTTGAGCGGGAGAGGATGAATAGATTTAATAAAAATACGAATGTGTCACCACTCCGGTAAGAGCACCGTTCTAATTCTTTGGACTGTGATGTTTCTTGGAGAAGCAGGGATGGGTGGGGGGACACTAATGGGTTCAAAGGACAGGCAGGCCGCCTGGGTAAGGCCATGGTTCTTGAAGGGGGGCTGGGATTGGCCCAGAGGTTTCTGCTTGGCAAAGGGTGTGTGTGTGTGCTCCCGGCATCTCTCTATCCAGCAGTCTCTTTGCGGGTGGTCCCCACGGGCCACTTCGGATGGAGCAGGCGCCAGGTCAAGTCTGGCCTCTACGCAGATGCCTCGTGGCAGTCCCCCTGTCCAGAGTCTGCATCCAGGATCGGAGGCCATTCCCCCCCCCCCCGCTGCA
>NW_015163110.1:362862-365428 GCF_001447785.1 Gekko japonicus | reverse complement strand
CTGTAGGTTGGACTTTCTCAGGCAAAAAATAGACCTCCAGTTGAACAATGGGCCTTCTTCTTCCCAGGCTATGAAGTGATGAAAAGTATCTAATGTAACAGATACGGGTATATCGTGTAGTATGGTTTCCATCTAACGCAAGCTTCCTGACATCAGGGACATGCGCAGTTACAGTTGGCCATAATAAGCAAGGTCACAAGCGTCAGCATTTTACCTTCCCAGCATGCATCCAAACAGCAGTCACAAATAAACCAAAGTTAATACCTGAAAACATTCATGATGTTAGAATCATAAATGGCACTTATCATAAGTGAAGAAGAAGAGGAGATTGGATTTATACCCCGCCCTTCACTTGAAGTCTCAGAGTGGCTTACAAACACTTCCCTTCACCTATTAAGTTCAACCTGTTAGTCAGTGGCAGAGTACAACGTGTTTCATAAACTGTGCGTATAACACCGGGAATGGATCAGTTCACTCTCATATTCATATTCAACGTCTTGGCTGCCAAAAAGGGCACGAAGAGGCAGCTTCGACTGCCCTCTGCCTCTCCAGTTTTATTGCATTCCCGCCCTTTGGAGCCCAGTGTGACGACCTCCCATTGGGGAGGACTGTGTTTCTCTTTAAATGTGCTCTTTCTGTAAAACTGGGTAGATTCGGCTGCCACCAGGAATTTCAGGATTTCCAAACCTGTTTCTCTTATTGGAAGGATAACACAGGCGCAAGGCTTTTCAGGGATCTATTGTGGTCCAGAGGAAGAATTGATATGAATTCTGGGATATTTTTAAATAAGATGTATTGAAAGAGGAACAAAATAAGAAGTTGGTAATTATTTAACTGGTTGGGAATAAGGTTTCTGTAAATGTTCTTGTCCACTGTAGCACTTTAACACACATATACTGATCCTTCTCGGATCCCACACAGATTCTTTAGTCTCTCTCTCTCTGACTCCACGCAGCCATTGTCAGAGGTCTCCCAGACTGAAATTCAACTGCACCAACGGTCATTATTCCAACTGTCATTCTCCAATCTCCCACTGACACACCCGCACAGAATAACTCCTCCCACACTGCCACATGTCCCTTTCCATTATTCTACTCTGCATTCTGCACTGCCACCCCATTGTAGCAGGAACTCCTTTGCATATTAGGCGACACACCCCTAAATGTAGCCAATCCTCCAAGAGCTTACAGAGCTCTTCTTACAGGGGCTACTGTAAGCTCTTGGAGAATTGGCTACATTAGGGGTGTGTCGCCTAATATGCAGAGGAGTTCCTGCTACAAAAAGAGCACACACACACTCTAACACAAGGAATCACCACACCCACCTCACAGCTGAGACCTCCCCATGGTGATGCACAAATCCGTGCCTGCGTGCTCGCGTGCCAAATTGGAAACACACAGTCTGAGCCCATTGAGTTAGATGAGTATCTGTTTAATGCATTGAAAACAGGGACCTCAGCCATTCCAAAGCTGTATTCTGCCATAACCAGGAAGGGCCGAAGGTCTTCTACCCCAAATGACATCACACATCGTTTACACATTAAAGAATCTCTAACTGGTACCAAGCCGTTAACATCATACAAGCATCATTTGACTTTAAACCTTACTATTGGTCCCTCATGCATGGTCAGGGATTGCATCTGCTTATCTGCTCTTCAGAGCAGTGGGAGCATTCGGGAACACAGAGATCCTTTCGGACCTTAGTGAAGCCAGTCCCTCTTGTTTCCCTTGTGTCCGTGGAGCTGCTGGGTGATGAGGGTTGTGATTCACATCTCAACTTTGCTCTCAAGGTCCTTGCGGCTTCTTGGATACACATTCCATCCTTATTGCATCCTAATTCTAACCCCACAGGCCTCTTAATAATGCTTTCCCTTAATATATATAGCTTCGTATAGAAAAGTTGCAGTTATATATTCTACTATAAGCTTCTCTAATCAAAAGATTCAAGGTTACATAACAAAATCTGGATCTATTATAATTAAACTTCTGAAGGCACAGTGGCAGCTGTCAGCATATAAGCGGGTCAGAGGAAATGTCAGACCCCACATTCAGAAATCCCATCCCCTCACGCTACATCAATGGCCAGTCAAAGTCTGGGTATTATATGCTATGGGGAAAATCACAATTTCTATCCCTCCCAACAATGAATACAAATCGCAATCCCTCTTCTACTCTAAATGGCTCCCTTTCATTGAGGCCTCAGTTTGAGAATACTACTGTACCTACTTCCTCAATACCCCATAGATACCCCAAAGAAATTACAGCAATATTTTAATTATAGCATTTACCCTGCTGTTCAGTTTACAGAAGTTATGTTGCAATTGAATTACAGACGAAATTTACAAGTGCATTTTTGACTATTGAGTGACATGACCTATAACCTAGTACTGTAGACTAAAACTGTATCACTGAATTTGTCTATCTTTCCATCTACTGTTGTCGTAAAGTTAAAAATGTATAAATAAAAATTAAGAAAGGAAGAAAAAAGAAATCACACTCATTCTCCCCCCTGCCCTACAATGGGACTGAGGGCTGGTGTGGCTCTCTCCTGCCTTCCCCCACCCCCC
>NW_015163110.1:353945-362628 GCF_001447785.1 Gekko japonicus | reverse complement strand
CGGGGCGCTTGGGTCTTCGGGGTCCGGCCGAGGCGCTTGATTCTCCCGCCGTCCCGCCGTCGCCCCGGCAACCAGCGAGGCCGGCCAATGAGGCGGCCGTCCCGGGGAGGCGCGACCTATCAGAGCGCGGCGTTGGGGGACGAGGGGCGGAGTGAGTTCTTCCGGCCAAAGCGCGGCGGCGTCATGGCGGCGGCCTCGGGGGGCTGCCTGAGCCTCTGGCGGGAGGAGAACGACGGGCTGGCGGGCCGCTGGCGGAGGAGCCCCCCACGCAGGGTAGCCCGGCCTCTGCCCCGGGGAGCGGAGGGAGGGCCCCGCGAGGCTGGGTGGGGGAGAAGAGAAGGGGGCCCCTGGGCGGGCTGCCGCTGAGTGCGGGGAGCTCCGGAGAGCGGCTCTGTCCTGTCTTCGGGCAGCAGCTGGACCCTGCGCGGCTTGGCGCCTCTCTGCCTCCCGCTCTCCCTGATTTTGTTTGTAGGTGGTTAAAGTGCGCGGACTCCTCCTCCACTTGCACCTGCTGGATGGCCTTGGGCCAGTCACACGTTCTTTCAGAGCTGTTCTTGAAAAAAGAGCAGTTTCTGTCACTCAGCCCCGCCTCCCTCACAGGGTGTCTGTGGTGGAGAGGGGAAAGGAAAGGAGTTTGTGAGACGCTCTGAGACACCTTTGGGTAGTGAAGGGTGGGGTAGAAATCCAATCTCTTCTTCTCTTCCTTTGGCAGGTTGAGAAGGCTGCCGGGTGGGAGAAGCAGAGCGCTCCGCAGTGCCAGCGCGCCTTCCGCCATCTGCTGCAGAAGATCC
Source organism: Gekko japonicus (assembly GCF_001447785.1). Lineage (NCBI taxonomy): Eukaryota > Metazoa > Chordata > Lepidosauria > Squamata > Gekkonidae > Gekko > Gekko japonicus. Next base: position 361,837 of record NW_015163110.1, on the reverse strand, counting down.
AAGGTGGGTGGTGGCAGAAGCTGGGCGGCAACGCGGGAAGGCAGCAGGACCCCTGGAGACCCTGCAGAGCTGCCGGGTGAGGCCGGGGGTCCCTCTCGCCCAGCAGCCTGTTGCACACTAGGGCCAGCAAACTGGGCATAGAGGTTGAGAGGCCTGTCCCCGGTGGCTGTATTCTCCATATCCATACGTCTGTCTAATCCTCTGTGAAGCTGGTCCATGCTCCACGTTGTCAGTGCATTCACTGGCATGCTGTAGAGATGAGATTCCTAGACATCATAAATGACGGCCGACTTAAGCAGTTGGTCACAGAGCCAACCACAGGGGTGGTGATCCTGGTCTGGGTTCTGAGCGGGTCTCAAGGCCTGGTGAGAAACGCAGAGGCTGCTGCATCAGTTAGGAACAGGGACCACAGTGCTATTAAGTGCATCATTCAGGTCAGTGCAAAGTTACTCCTAAAGTCTAAAACAGTAACGTTTAATTTCAACACTGGGAACTTTATAAAAATGAGGGGAGTCGTTAAAAGGAAGATGAAAGGGGAACACAAAGAGAGTCAGATCCCCAGAGGATGTTTGGAAACTGTTGGGAACCACACTGATTGAAGCCCAGAGACTTTCCCCCAGGTTAGGAAAGGCACTGAAAGAAGGCCTGCGTGGTTAGTAGGGTTGCCAAACCCCCTGGTTTGCCAGGGGTCCCCCGTTTTGGTGGGGGGTTCTACCCGCTGCATCTGGCCGGCGGGGGAAGCCCCAACACCCACAGCCACCCATCTCTCTCCCTTTAAGTGTGTGGAACCTGTGTTTCCTCCCAAGCCGGATCTCCGCCAGTGTGTTCTTAAAAGGGAAACGCCGCTGCTCTTAAAGGGGAAACGCCGGCTCCTTTAAGTGCAGGGAACTGCCGTTTCTGGAGATCCGGCGCACGGGCGGGTGAGGGGGGGTGGCAGACGTCCCCAACATGACGTCATTACGTCGGGGATGCCCCACCCCCTCCAGGAACGCCCCCAAAGTCCCCTGCTGGGGGTGGAAGATGGACTTGGCAACCCTAGTGGTTAGCAGGGCACATCGAAGCAGCCATAAAAAGCAAAAAAGGGGCTTTTCTTTTAAAAAGTGGATATCCTGCCTCAATGAAGTGAACAGAAGGGAATACAGAATCTGGCAAAAGAAGTGCAAGTCACTAATTAGGCATGCAAAAAAAAAAAGCAGCAAGACAAACAATAAGCTTCTTTAAATATATCCAGAGTAGGAAACGGAGAGAAGCAGTCGGGCCTTTGGATGACCAAGGAATAAAGAGATTGCTGAAGGAAGATGTGGAGATGGCCGGGGAGATCAATGAACTCCTTGCTTACATGTTCATTGTGGAAAGTGTGGGGCACGCACCCATGCCTCAGCCACTGTTTTCAGGAATGGAGTCTGAAGAACTACGGTGGCAAGAGATGTAGATCTAGACCTGTTGGGGAAATTAAAAACTGACGAGTCTCCAGGTCCTGATGGCATGCACCCAAGAGTTCTTAGGGAACTCAACTGTATGTGCAACTTATCTCTGAATTCAGCTGCTGTACCCAAAGGCTTTTGCGGTTGTTCAGTTGCACAGTCAAGTCCTGGAGAAGGAAATGGCAACCTGCTCCAGACAGTACCTTTGCCAAGAAAACCCCGTGGACAGTCACCAAAAGGCTGGAAAGCAGCAAATATTTCACCGATTCTTATAAAGGGGGTCCAGAGGGGAACCAGGAAATTAGAGGCCAGTTGGCCCAACATCTGTTCTAGGCAAATTAGTAGAAACTGTTTGTTAGGCACATAGGGGGAGACCAAGCCTGCTGAGGGGAAACCAGCATGGCTTCTGAAAAAGGAAGTCCCACCTCACCAACCTTATGGAGTTCTTTGAGAAAGTGAACAAGCATATAGACAATGGTGATCCGGTGGACATTATATCCCTGGACTTTCAAAAGACTTTAGGCAAGGTGCCTCACCAAGGACTCCCGAGTAAACTTAGCAGCCATGGGGTAAGAGAACGGGTTCTCTTGTGGATTAAAAACTGGTGAAATGACAGGAAGTAAAGTAGAAATCAACAGACATCTCACAAGGGAGAGAAGTCAGCACAGTGGTGATGCTTTGAGTCCCCTGCTGGGCACTCATGCCGGACTTGTCCCCCGTGTCGTTGCAGGACTCCCTGCTGTGCCCCCTGCTCTACCGCTGGAGCTGACCATCCTCTGCAATTCCCTGCAGTTTGACCTTGCTCTGCCCAGCGACTCCAACGAGAAGCTATTGGCAAGGATAGACTACGGGCTCAGCAGAGGTAAGGCCTGTATCTCACTCTGCCTGAAGAACAGGATTGTGGCTGCCTGACAGGATGGGGCCTCAGAGAAGCTGGCACGTAGGGCGTGGGGGTGGGGCACCTCCCTTTCTGGCTCCCAGCGCAGCCTATGCTGGAGCATTACTTTTTGCTAACCCCCACCCCACCCCTGCTGTCTTGAAAGGCACGCAGACCTCAACAGGCTTCATTTCTGTCCTAGTTCTGGAGGCTCGTGCTGTGCCTGGGCAAGGGCTCAGCTCAGAGGATCGCTGGCGGAAGGTTCTCCAGCAGGGGACCCCTGAAGAGCTGCAGGGCCCTCTGCACCAACTGGCTGCCCTGCAGTGCTTGCTTTGGCTGGCAGAAAACCACCTGGGTGCTGTGGAGGGCCTCTGCCGACAGCTGTGCGGGGCCAAGGTAGGTCAGCGGCATTCTGGGCCTGCCTCACGTTTCATTCCAGGCATTGCCCGCCCCCTCCCTCCCTTCCGTCCGTCCTTCCTTCCTTCTGGACTGAGCCCTGCTGTCTCCAATGGGAACAAGCAGCACACCCTCAGGCTTGTTTCTCCTCCCTGCAAGGGACTGTGAAGCGTGAAAACAACTTGCATTGCGGGAAGGTCCTTTCTCCCAGCCTCTGGCCCCATCACATGCACATTCCATGTTTTGGTGTGTGTGTTCCTTTAAATGTTTAGTTTGACTGCAGTACTGTAAGGAGTGTGATAGAGGGAGACAAGTGTATTTTGACTGGCTGATGACTGAGACTGTGGGAGGAGATGTTCTGAGAGGATTCTGTGTGTGTGTCTATGAAGTGATTCTGTGATATGAGAGAGACAAGTATGGAAGAGTTTTGAAGAGAGTCTGTATGACTGAGAATTACGAAGGATTCTGTGTGTGAAGCTTGAAGAGAGAACATTGTGTGAATATGGAATTCTGAGTCTAATTCTGTGTGAATAAGACCAACAGTTTAGTCTGTGTGACTAAGAGAGTGGATTCTGTTCACTGTGAATAAAAGAGAGACTAGCCTGTGTGGCTATATATATGATTGTATAAGCCTGTCGGAGTGGAGTTTGGAGTGTGAGTTTGGAGTTCCTTTCTTCAGCAGCTGTTCAAAATAAGCAGAAACCTATTTTGCTCTTTATTCAATAAATTAATTTTTGTTTAAACCTATCCCAGAAATCAGTACAGTCCTTCCTCAGGGCCACATAGTCCTCTGAAGTGCCCAGACCCTAGGTCATACTACCAAAAGAGACAGATTTTGGAATTCTTAATTCCTGGTGGCAGCAGAAAACTACCATGTTTAAATACGCAGAGGGTGGTTTAAAGGAAAACCCATATCCCCTATAAGCGAGGACGACACAGAAGGTTCGTCTTTACAGGGCAGGGGCGTGTGAAGAAGCCCAGGGTTTAGGCAGTTGGGTGCGTTGAGCTGGGTCGCTAGCAGAGTGTGTGAGTTGAGTGCCACCGTTGCTGTGTCCTTCCAGGTGTCCTGTCTCTTGCCTGCCGTGCCACCGACCTTAAAGGGGGAGGGGGGGCTGGAGTGGCGGAAGAGTTGGGGTGGTCTTCAGGGCACCACAGTACTAAGGTGGTTCCTTCCTCAGGACCCAGGGCAGCCTTTGCGCAGTAGCTGTGAGAATGAGCTCCTTTCCCTGCTGCAAGGATGGCGTCCAGCCGATGCGGGAGAATCTGACCCCCTCGTGGTGCAGAGTGCCAGGGACCTGAGAGACGTTCTGTGGACTTCAGCCGCTTTCCTGCAAGGTGTGGCTGGAACCGCTTTTCTGTCGGTGTGTTTTATGTATCGGGAACGTGTCTGTGCTACCTCTTCAAAGTCTGGCCGAAGGCAGCTTACAATCAAAACCCACAGCACTGAAATACAAGATATTGGACATAAGCAGCATAAAAACTTTGTAAGAGAAGCAAACCATAGAAACTGGTAAGATAAAGCCCCTAATTAAAAGTCTTGTGCCTAAAAGGAAGTAAAGTAGGTGCCAGGCAAGCCTCGGTGGTGGTGGTGGGGAATGTTCCAAAGGTGAGGTGCCACCCCAGAAGAAGAAGAAGAAGAAGAAGAAGAAGAAGAAGAAGAAGAAGAAGAAGAAGAAGAAGAAGAAGAAGAGATTGGATTTATACCCCATGGCCCTTCACTACCCAAGGGAGTCTCAGAGCGGTTTACAAACTCCTTTTCCCTCCCCCTCCCCACAACAGACACCCTGTGAGGCAGGTAGGGGCTGAGAGAGCTCTGACAGAAACTGCTCTTTTTCAAGAACAGTTCTTGTCAGAACTATGGCTTGCCCAAGGCCATCCAGCCAGGTGCAAGTGGAGGAGTGGGGAATCAAACCCGGTTCTCCCAGATTAAGAGTCCGCACACTTAGAAGAGAAGAAGAAGAGATTGGATTTATACCCTGCTCTTCACTACCTGAAGGAGTCTCAGAGTGGCTTACAAACTCCTTTCCCTTCCCCTCCCCACAACAGACACCCCCTGTGAGGTCGGTGGGGCTGAGAGAGCTCTGGACAGAAACTGCTCTTTTTTCAAGGACAGCTCTTGTCAGAACTACGGCTTGCCCATGGTCATCCAGCCAGGTGTAAGTGGAGGAGGAGTGGGGGAATCAAACCCGGTTCTCCCAGATTAGAGTCTGCGCATTTAACCACTACACCAAACTGGCTCTCAAGAAGAAGAAGAAGAATTAGAAGAAGTAGTAGAAGAAGAAGAGATTGGATTTATACCCCACCCTTCCCCTCCCCACAACAGACACCCTGTGAGGTCGGTGGGGCTGAGAGAGCTCTTGACAGAAGCTGCTCTTTTTCAAGAACAGCTCTTGTCAGAACCATGGCTTCTTGCCCAAGTTCATCCAGCCAGGTGCAAGTGGAGGAGGAGTGGGGAATCAAACCCGGTCCTCCCAGATTAGAGTCCATGCGCTTCACCACGACACCAAACTGGCAGGGGCGTGGGGAGCAGGGCTTGAGAGGCAGATCTTAACTGGCAAAGTGGACAGTACTGGGAGGAGGAGGCGATGGGGGGTTCAGGTCCTTTTCTCTCCCTGCCCTCGTCGTCCTCCTGCTGCGTCTACAAACCTTTCCCCCTTAAGCTCCCTCCCCCTGCCATAAATGACCCAAGGGAGTGTGCTCAGCTCCCCCCCTCATGAAAGAGGTGTATATGTGGGGATACTTTGCTTGCGAGGAAGGGGGGCAGCTAGTCTCCCGCCCACCCAGCGGTTCAAAAGCGTAATCGCAAGTAGATAAATGGGTACCTGCCCCTAGGTGGCAGGGATCCCCTCCATGGTTCTCTATGATGGGGAAAAAGTTACCACCAGAGCTGCGGTGGTGCGCGGCCGCACGCCGGAGGAATCCACCAGAAGCCCACCAGAAGAAGCCGTCGACCCATCCTAGGGTGCCAGGGAGTAACATCTGAAGCCCGCCCGAATACATCAACAAACAGAACGCGCCGCCTGGGTGCTGGTAGGTGGTCCCTCCCCCCATACAAATTGTGGCCCTAGGTAGGAATTAAAAAGTATATGTAAACCGCTCAGAGACCCTTCGGGGTCAAGAGCGGTATATAAATCGAAAGTAAATAAAAAAAATAAAAAATAGTCTGGAAGAGCCCAGGTGCTGATCCAGGCAGAAGGCCCTTGTTATTCTGGAAGACCCTGGGGCTCTATGGGGCCTCCAAAAGAAGGCTAGCGGGGCAAGGAAAGAATGGCCCAGAGTGCCACTTCCCACGTGCCTGCTGCCGTGGTCAGAAGTGGGCTCTTGGGTAGGACAGTGGGACGTGGGCAAGGAAGTGATTTCTTCCCCGGGTAGGATCCGGCAAGCCCCATTTAGTAATTTCTGATGACTGGTCGGCGAAACCGAGGCCTGGTCCACAGGTGGGTGGGTGGGAAGGAGGCGGTGGGAGGGACTGCATCCGACTGCTAGGGGAGGACCACATTGTGCAGCACAGGCAGAAAATGTTGAGAAGGGATGGAAGCCTTCCCCCCGCTGAGCTAGTTTTGTGTTTGCACAGTTGTCAGAGTCCCACAGCAGTTTGGTGAGAGCCAGTTTGGTGTAGTGGTTAAGTGTGCGGACTCTAATATGGGAGAACCGGGTTTGATTCCCCACTCCTCCACTTGCACCTGCTGATGTGACCTTGGGTCAGTCACAAGCTCTGTCACAGCTGTCCTTGAAAAAGGGCAGTTTCTGTCAGAGCTCTCTCAGCCCCACCCACCTCACAAGGTGTCTGTTGTGGGGAGAGGAAGGGAAAGGAGTTTGTCAGCTGCTCTGAGACTCCAAGGGAAGGGCGGGGTATAGATCCAATCTCTTCTTCTTCTTCAATCAGTCTCAACAACATTCCTTCAGAAGGATCAAGTTTATTGGGCGGCTGCCCCCAAGCAAGGATATCAGTTGAGGGGAAGAAGAGGCCAATGAGATGCCAGTTTTATCTGAAGTGTGGTTTTGCTTCTTAATGTTTAATCATTCTTTTGTTTTGCTCTTTACTAAGTCAGAATACCTGGACTTGAATTATTTAAGCGACTTTAACAATCACCTTCAATGTAACAAATTACTCCCCCCCCCTACTTAAAGCTATTTTATTGTAATCATATGTCCACCACCTCTTGGGTTTTTAGTGGTTTATCTTTACTTTTTCCTGTAGTTTATTGAAGGATCAAGTTTATTGAAGACAGTAAAGGATCAAGTTTATTGAAGACAGTAAAGGCAGGTCATCTGTGCATACGTCCTGTGTTAGAGTTAACCCAACTGGTGGGAGAGAGGAAGATATACTGTGTTCAAAGAGGGGCCCCCTGATGCCTGCCTAAACTAACGGGAGCAGGTTCCCAGGCAGAGCAGAGAGTGCAAAGCATCAAGGTCAGGGTACTAGATAAGGCTCAGCAGAAGAAGTGAAATCTCACATTCCAGGACATTAAGACACTTGCCCAGCGGGAGGCCCTCCCCCCCATACAACGGCAGCATAGCTGACAACAGTGGGCTTTTCCATGCAAAGGGCCGTTCCAAGCAGGGATCCACCACCTGCACGCTGAAGGGATGCCATTCGGCCACTTCCTTCTCTGGCATGCAGGACCCAAGCCCAAGTCAGCTCTCGGATTGTCCTTGGTGTTCCTAGCACTGGGCTCTTGGAAGGCCGCTGACCCAACTTGGCAAGGCTGGGTGGGGCTCCTGCTTCAGGCTCTTCTCTTTCCTCCAGGCTTTCAGGAGCTGGGTGCTGGCCATCATGCCGCAGCTCTCGCCTTCCTCCAGGCAGCTGCCACGGGGCTGTGTTCCAAGAGAGTCCTGGCCCAGATCTTCACGTTGATGGGATGCTGCAACCTGAAAATGGTACGGAGGCAGCGGGCAAGAGAGAGTGCATGCCGTGGATGACTGCAGAGCCACTGCGTCTGGGCTGCGCTGATAGTGGTGTGGTGCTAGCCATGTAGTTTAATGTTTTATAATGTTAATATTTCATATTTGTTTTCATGTTGTTTTTACCTTATTGGCTTTAATGTTGTAAGTTGCCATGAGACCCTTTGGGTGAGTGGCGAGCGACAGAAAGAAAGAAAGAAAGAAAGAAAGAAAGAAAGAAAGAGAAAGAAAGAAAGAAAGAGAAAGAAAGAAAGAAAGAGAAAGAAAGAAAGAGAAAGAAAGAGAAAGAA
>NW_015163110.1:342138-353771 GCF_001447785.1 Gekko japonicus | reverse complement strand
CAGAAAGAAAGAAAGAAAGAAAGAAAGAAAGAAAGAAAGAAAGAAAGAAAGAAAGAAAGAAAGAAAGAAAGAAAGAAAAAGAAAGAAAGAGGAACTGAAAAGCAGTCTGAGTAGGACAAACACTGTCACGTGCCCCAGGCTGGCTGGCTCTCAGCCAGAGGTGCAGATCCAGGGGTTGGTTCTGCAAACTGCTGCTGAAGCAGCTTCCTGACCTGTTTCTTTTCTCCTCCCTCCCCTGCTGGGCTTTTTAGGCAGTGCTCAGCCCCCCTCCCCCCCGGCCACGCTCAGTTTGTAATTAAATATGTATGATGGGAGAAGCAGTTCTTCCCTGGAATTCCTTCAGAAGACCCAAAAGGGCTGGATTTTCCCATAGCCATAAAGTGCTTCTCTCCCCCCCCCCACAACTTTTTTTCAATCTGTCCCTGTAAATTGCCTGAATGAGAAAATTAGAATAATTATTCCTGTCCCACAAATAGATTTCCTTCTCGGATCTGAGAAACGACAACAAATATTCATTCAACGTTTATGCATAACAGCTCCCTTATTGCATTTTTATCCCGTCTTTCCCTTTGGCTGCTCAGGGCAGCATAAATATCCTTCCTTTCCCCACTTCGTCTCACAACAGCTCCATGAAAGTGACCGGACCGGGGTCATCCACGGTCACGGTGCCTGGATCACGCTGATCTAAATCCCTCACTCTGTGTCGGACACGGCATTGGCTCAGAAACGTGGCAAAAGTGTTGCAAGGGAGAAGGGAAAGGGTTGGGTGTGTGTGTGGTTTTTTGCATCATATTTCCCTCTGTAGGACAGGATATGCCACACAGGACTGGACTCCGGGATGTCTTTGTCAGACCCCAGCCGTGACTCCACATTCTCTCCACTGCAGCGTAAGCCGCAGACCGCGATCCAGTGCCTGAAGCAAGCCCTGCAGGTGGACCCCTCCTTCGTCCCTGCCCTGTACCAAGCAGCCTTGCTGTACCGCCACCTGGGACTTGTGGGAGCAGAGCTGGAGGCCTTGGCGCTGCTCTGTCAGGTCTGATTGGCTGCTTTTCTGGCTCGATGGGATAGAGTCGGGGGCTGTGAGGACGTTTTCCCCATCTCTGTCTGGAGGGGATGTCTGGCTGCCGGTGTCCCTGGCTGTGCCTGATCCTGACGGCCCTAGAAGTGGGCAGCGGTTGATTCAGCTGGAGCTGCCCTTGTTTGTGGGCGGCTCCTGTCCCTTTCTTGGGTCCAGGTTCTCCTTGGGCGAAGGACAAGAGCCATTGCAAACGCAGCCTTTGGGGAGGGGGGAGGAGGGGGCTATCGCTGTCCCGACTTGCTGTGAGCAGAACTGCTTTTCTGCCCAGGCCCTGGACGGCTCGACGCAGACGGCTGCGGCGTCTCTCAACCAAACTCCCCTTGTTGGAGTGGAGCTTTTCGTTTGCACGCCTCAGCTTCGTGCTTTCTTTGGCCAGACCTCTCCATCAGAAGTGAAGTACCTGCTGGCTCGGAGGTGCCTCCAGGCAGGGAGGTGAGTGGTAGAGGAGTCCCGGTTCTTCTTTGGGATTGGAGAGAACTCTTCTCACGAGGTTCAACTCACTGGGTGGCTCTCGGGAGAAGGAAAGGGCACCCCAGCTTTGGAAGTGCAGTGGCAGGTAGCGGGATGGGGACATGCCGAAGGCAATGGAAGAACCGCACACTGCACAGCCCCCCCTCCCCCCACGTAAGGTGGGTCTGGGGTGGCTTGCTCCCACCTCCTCTTTTTCTGGCAGGGCGAAGGAGGCAGCCGAGCACTACCTGGACCTCTTGGCCCTGTGGCAGGAGGGGCCTCTTCACCAGGTGGGCACCTTGTTCAGTCCTTGGCACACTTTGAATCGCTTGCTCTTCTGCCGTCCTCCCACCTAACTGGGAGAGGCTTCTTGGGGGTCTTCAGTCTGCTTCCTAGTTTGGCCTGAAATACCTGGACATGTTGGGTTTGGTGGCTGCATGTGATTTGAGATAGGGGCATTACTGGGCCCAAAGGGATTCGCCAGAACTCTTGGATCCTCCCTCCCCAGAGAAATGGGCTCTAATTTCTGTAGTGCTGGTTTTAACATAAGAACACCAGAAGAGCCCTGCTGGGTCAGACCAGGGAGTGTCCATCTAGCCCAGCATCCTGTCTCACACAGGGGCCAGCCAGTTCCTCTGGAGGTCCAACCACAGGGCAGATATCCCGAGGCCTTCCCCTGATGAGAACCGCAGAAGAGCCCTGCTGGGTCAGGCCAGGGAGGGTCCCTCTAGTCCAGCATCCCGTCTCACACAGGGGCCAGCCAGTTCCTCTGGAGGGCCAACAACAGGGCAGAGAGGCTCACTGAAAATGTCGAGACAGTGTGTGACTGCAATAAAGAAGACTGCAATAAAGAAGGCCAATGCTTTGTTTTCCCCTAACATTCCTTTTCAGCTCTTCTTCCGCATGTTACCTTCTCTTTGCATATTGCTGTAATGCGTAGCATGGTATTAAATAGACAGCCGTGCACAAGGGAAAACACATCTTTCTTGCTTACTCTAGCAACCAGAGCAATAACGCACAGCTCCACAAAAGGTTACAGCTGACCAAGTAGTTGGCACTTTCCTCCACCACCCGGCTGACATCAGGTTGCAACTGACTCATGGTGTCCCCCCCACCCCCCCTGGGGTTTTCAAGGCAAGAGATAAACAGAGGTGGTGCGTCATAGCCAATGCTTCCTCTAAGCTGTGGAGTCTTGGGAGCAAAAATTCTACTTTGTGAGCTACTGGCATTAAAGTTGTGAGCGAGCGATCTGGCCACTGCATACATTAGCTTGCTCTGGAGTCATCCTTCCTGAGCTAAGGCAAAAATGTGTGAGTTGGAGGCTAAAACACTGTGAGCTAGCTCACACTAACTCAGCTTAGAGGGAACACTGGTCATGGCCTGCCTCAGCACAGCCACCCTGGGCTCCCTTGGTGGTCGCCCATCCAAGGACTAACCAGGGCTGACCATGGTTAGCTTCCAAGACCTGAAATCAGGCTACCCCGGGCACCTAGACCCTTCCGAATATTGCCACACACCTCAAGCAAACAATCGATGGAAACACTATACAATCACCGTAGGCTAAAATCACTTTTGTCAGTGCAACCCAGGGCTGAAAATGCTAGCATTTTTATCTTTTTAGAACAAAAGAAATAATAGATCAAAGAAAGTGCACACTGTAAGACGCAGCCTGTAATTTAACAGAGCTGCTTCTTTTTCTCTAGTTAAAAAGTTAATAACATTTGTACCTGGGAATAACAAGAACTTCTAGCAAAGTGGCAGGAATTATGATCACCCACAAGACAGCTGTCTAGACTTCAGAGCTGACAGTTTTTCCCATGCCGCAGGGTAACTCGCACTACCACCCACCCATTGCTATCCAAAACAGCGATACGGCTGTGAATAAGAGTAACTGAACACTATGCATAAGATCCAGATTTCTTTAAGCCTTCAGCCAAGCTTTGGAGCAACATAAGAAGAGCACTGCTGGACCAGACCAGCTGTCCATCTAGCCCAGCATCCTGTCGTCTCACACAGTGGCCAACCAGTTCCTCTGGAGGGCCAACAGCACGGAACAGAGGCCGAGCCCTTCCTAAGAGCATAAGAGCCCTGCTAGATCAGACCAGTGGTCCATCTAGTCCAGCATCTTGTCTCACATAGTGGCCAATCAGTCCCTCTGGAGGGCCAACAACAGGGCACAGAGGCCAAGGCCTTCCTAAAAACATAAGAGCACTGCTGGATCAGACCAGTGGTCCATCTAGTCCAGCATCCTGTCTCACACAGAGGCCAGCCAGTTTCTCTGGAGGGCCAGCAACAGGGCATAGAGGTCGAGGACTTCCTAAAAACATAAGAAGAACCCTGCCAGATCAGACCAGTGGTCCATCTAGTCCAGCATCCTGTCTTCTCACACAGTGGCCAGTCAGTTCCTCTGGAGGGCCAGCAACAGGGCATGGAGGCCGTGGCCTTCCCCTGAAGTTGTCTCCTGACTCTGGGATTCAAAGGTTTAGTGCCTCTGAACATGGAGGTTCCCTCAGTCACCATGCCTAGTAACCATTGATCGACTTATCCTCCATGAATTTATCTAATCCCCTTTGAATGCTGTTTATTCCTGTGGTCATCATCACATCCTCTGGCAGTAAATTCCACATTTTAATCACTCTCTGTGTAAAGTAGGTTTCCTTTGGTCCATCCTGAACCTACTGCCCATCAGTTTCATTGGATGACCTCGAGTTTTGGGGGAGGGAGAATTTTTTTTCTTTATCAACTCTCCACCGCATGCATAATTTGATAAACCTCTGTCATGTCCCCCCTTACTTGTCTTTTTTCTAAACTGCAAAGTCCCAGACTCTTGAGCCTTTCCTCACAGGGAACGACAAGGATGTATATTGTCGCCTTGCTTATTTAATATATATGCAGAGTACATCATGCGAAATGCTGGCCTGGATGAATCACAAGTGGGAATTAAGATTGCTGGGGAAAAGATCAACAACCTCAGATATGCAGATGATACCACTCTAATGGCTGAAAGTGAAGAGGACCTAAAGAGCCTCTTGCTCAGGGTAAAAGAGGAGAGCGCAAAAGTGGGCTTGAAGCTCAACATCAAAAAAACTAAGATCATGGCATCCGGCCCCATCACTCCTTGGCAAATAGAAGGGGAAGTCGTGGAAGTAGTGACAGACTTCACGTTCCTGGGATCCCAGATCACCGCAGACTGTGAAAGCAGCCATGAAATTAAAAGACGCCTGCTCCTTGGGAGGAAAGCGATGGCGAACCTAGACAGCATAATAAAAAATAGAGACATCACCCTGCCAACAAATGTCTATGGTCAAAGCAATGGTATTCCCAGTAGTCATGTGTGGCTGCGAGAGTTGGACTATAAGGAAGGCTGAGCGCTGAAGAATAGATTCTTTTGAACTATGGTGCTGGAGAAGACTCTTGAGAGTCCCTTGGACTGCAAGGAGATCAAATCAGTCAATCCTAAAAGAAATCAACCCTGACTGTTCCCTGGAAGGCCAGATAATGAAACTGAAGCTCAAATACTTTGGCCACCCAATGAAGAGGGAGCACTCACTGGAGAAGACCCTGATGCTGGGAAAGATTGAAGGTCAAAGAAGACGGGGACGGCAAAGGATGAGATGGATAGACAGTGTCATAGATGCAACGAACATGAAATTGAGCCAACTTCAGAGGACGGCGAAAGACCGGAAGGCCTGGTGTGATCTGGTCCATGGGGTCGCGAAGAGTCGGACTCGACTATGTGACTGAAGAACAACATTGTAATATTGGCTGTTTTATGTTCAGTCCCTTTCCTAATAATCTCTGACGTACAGTTTGCCCTTTTCACTGCTGCAGCACTCCGGGTTGACACTTTCATTAAGCTCTCTCCACTACGACCCCGAGATCTTTTTCCCTCTCTGTCTTGGTCTATAAGGTGCTAAAGGACTGGCTGCCCCAATAGTGCCCTCTTGATCGTAGGCCCTGTTTCATGTGGAGGTGGCCCCGTAGATGACCACTGGAGAGAAGGACCTTTTTAGTCGTGGCACCTTGCCTGTGGACTGCCCTCAACTTGTTCCTTCAGCTGGAACTAGATTTTCTCATTTCAGCACCCCTGCAAAACTTGTTTTTATTTTCCCAGTCACTTTTAACTGCTTGCTTTTCTGTTGTTTTTCATATTGACTCCCATTTTATGCTGTGCTGTGTCCATCTATGCTTGTAGGATATTTTGGGGTGTTTTGGGGTGTTGTTTTGGGGTGTTCCCTGCGTCACAGTTTTCTGCTGCTTTTTAAAAATTTGCCGCTTGTTTTACTTGTGGGTTTTGTTTTCTCTCAGAAGCCGCCTTGTATGAGTTTTTCTGAGCTGTGGTGTGCAAAGACTGGAACCGTGTGTGGCGGGCACACCACGTTCTGAACCTGGGGGTTCTGCTCTCCTGTCTTCTCCCCAGGGATTCCTGCACGGGGAGCTGGCCTTGCCCGGGGTCCCCGAGGTGTTCCTGGAAGCTGCATCGGCCCTGGAGGAGGTGGCCAGGCACCAGGATGCCATCGCCGTCTGCGAGGAGGTGGTCGGCCGGACGAGCCGGCTGATTCCCAAGAGGCTGCAGGTGGACCTGGGCTCGAGCACCCAAGAGGACGGCTGGGGGACCTCACTGGCACAGCCGGAGAGGGAGAGCCTGCACTGCGTTCTCTGGCGGGCCGCAGCCTACTTGCTGCAGGGCTGTGCGCGGGCGAGGCTAGGAGAAGCCAAGGAAGCCATCAGCCTCTCGAGCAGGCAAGTTGTCGTCTCCGCACTCCCAGCTGGGGCTTCCGACTGTGTTGTCTGGCCCGTTTGTGCAAGAGGGGAACAGAGAGGAGCACTCGCACCCCTCCCTGGGCCCTGGAAAGCAAGCCGTACCAGGCGGCCTGCCCCACCGGATGCGAAAGAACCGCCCTCCCATCTGTTCCTTCTCAGCCGGGTGTTTTCCCCGCATATCCCAGCAAGCGGCCTGTAAGGATGTCTGTTCCTGTGCGCTGCTTACCCCTCCCCCCCTAAAATGGATCTCAGTTCAGCCCTGAGGCAATCCTTCCCTTTGGTGTAGTTGTTAAGTTTGGTGTGGTGGTTAAGTGTGCGGACTCTAATCTGGGAGAGCCGGGTTTGACTCCCCACTCCTCCTCCACTTGCACCTGCTGGATGACCTTGGGCAAGCCGTAGTTCTGATAAGAGCTGTCCTTGAAAAAAGAGCCATTTCTGTCAGAGCTCTCTCAGCCCCACCTACCTCACAGGGTGTCTGTTGTGGGGAGGGGAAGGGAAAGGAGTTTGCAAGCCGCTCTGAGATTCCCTTGGGCGGGGTATAAATCCGATCTCTTCTTCTTCCCTTCTTTTGCTGATCCTGCTTGCCCTGAGTGAGACCGGGAGCTCTGCCCAGGGCCCATCCCCATTCCTTGGCCACTGAATGCCTCCTGCTTCCAATGCTAAACTTAGTTTTTCAGGTATTTTTCCAAAAATGTGAGATCCACAGAATGCCGGCTCTAGTTCCAGGTGTGTTTCTAGACTTGCATGGTCTCGAAGTGCCCCCCCCTGCCCCCCAAGGCCTCTCGCCGTCTTCTGGGTGGTAAAGGTTTGATCCTTCTTTGCAGCCTGGTGCCGGTACGGTTCTTGTGACAGCTCTGGAATGATTACAAAATAAAGCAGAAGCCCAGGACACCTTAAAGACTGACATACGAACATAAGAGACGCCAATGTTGGATCAGGCCAAAGGCCCATCCAGTCCAACACTCTGTGTCACACAGTGGCCAGAAATACCAGTTTATCTCAATATGAGCTGCTGTGAATTACAACTTCCTGGGAGTTCTTGTGGGTGAGATTACAGGGCGGGAGCTCATACTGAAATAAATGTTGTGAGTCTCTAAGGTGCCACAGGCCTTTTTTTGGGGGGGGAGCTTTGAAATGACCCTGCTTCGATCCTTCCCCAACAGGTGCCTTCAGGATCTCCTGAGGATCCAGTTTGTAAACACAGGTAGGGACAGAGTTGTTTGCTGCCTGTTCCTCCCTCCCTCTCTTGCCGGAGGAGCCAGAAGGCGGGAGTGGGTCAGGTCTGGTTTTCTGGCTGCTGCTCAGAGCTCCGCTTTCCGGGCCAAGAGGGCAGGGAGCCTGGTCCTTGTACAGCCTCTGGGGCGGAAGGATCCCGATATTTCGGAGCCTCGGCTTCCTTTCCCTCTGCCCCTCAGACCAGCCCGGCCTCTCTTTCTTGTCGTATGGCAGGCCCGACTGCATCTCAGAGCCGAAGGACGGGTTCCGTGTGGCGGCTCATGCTGGACCCTGGCTGTGGGATGGAGTCCCCCTGAGAGAACCCTGTTTGGTGCAGTGGTTAAGTGCGCGGACTCTAATCTGGGAGAACCAGGTTTGATTTCCCACTCCACATGCAGCCAGCTGGGTGACCTTGGGTCAGTCACAAGTTCTGTCAGAGGTGTCCTTGAAAAAAAGAGCAGATTCTGTCAGCACTTTCTCAGCCCCACCTACCTCACAGGGTGTCTGTTGTGGGGAGGGAAAGGAGTTTGTCAGCCGCTCTGAGACTCCTTCAGGTAGTGAAGAGTTTAGGGGGTATAAATCCAATCTCCTCCTCCTCCTTCTTCTGGGTGACCATGGGCTTTGGGTCCTATCCTCTGCTGCCAACTGGAACAGCCCCACCCGCCTCACAGGGTGTCTGTTGTGGGGAGTGGAAGGGAAAGGAGTTTGTCAGCCGCTCTGAGACTCCTTTGGGTAGTGAAGGGTTAAGGGTATCAATCTAATCTCCTTCTTCTCCCCCCCTTGGGCAGGCAGCCGAGGCACGGAAGAGGACGGGGCCCCGTTGGCTCCCCCAGAAGCCGAGGTGCTTCGCCAAACCAGGCAGCTGGCTCTGACTGTCCGGGGAGTGGCGTTCCTGGAGCTGGGGAGAGAGAAAGAGGCCTTGATGGACTTCCAGCACAGCCTGCACTTCTGCCCAGGTACCCTGCCCCTGGGGTGGCTTCGCCCGTGACTAGGATGGAGGGAACGCTTGGCCCCAGCTGGTCCAGTGTGCCTCACAGTCAGGGGCCCGGGGGGGTCCTGCGCACTCTCACCACCAGCAGAATCAGCAGCGCATGGGAGGCCCTTCGGCAGTGTCAAGCATGCAGATTCTTGGCACAGAATCGGGGCCAGGTCTGACTGACCTTAAGAGTCCCAGGGTAAGGGAACGTGTCTTTTCATGGACTGGCAACTGGTTAAAAAGAGCCAGAAGGAAAGGGTGGGAAGGAAGGGAGAGTGGGATGAGGGGAACAGTGGGGCCTTCCAGGGATCCGCCCTCGTCCTGGTTAATTCATTTGTAAATGGTCAGGAGTTTGGGGGAGGGGAGAGGGAGTTAGACACATCTACAATTGACACCCAACTATTCAGAACGGTAAAAAAAACCAACCCACAAGGTTTTTGAGAAGCTCTGAAATGTTCTCTCCCAGCAAGGTGAACAGGTCACAAGATAGATTACATTCAATGGAAGCAAGTGCAAAGTGGTTCCTTCTACATGGAGGGGAACCCTAATTCCACATACACGTTGCTGAAAGAGGGGAACCCTAATTCCACATACACGTTGATGAAATTTAGCCGGGAGAGGAGGCGACTGAGAGGTGGCATGAGAACCCTCTTTTACGGTTCCTCAGTGGGACAGGCTTCCTCGGGAGGTGGTGGTGGGCTCTCCTTCTTTGGAGGTTCTCAAACAGAAGCTGGATGGCCCCATCTGACAGCAGTGCTGATTCTGTCAACTTGGGCAGATCACGAGAGGGAGGGCAGGGAGGGATGAGCCAGTGCTTAGTTCTCGTGGCCCTTTTTTTAAAAATAGATTTTTATTTATTTTCCAAACATAAATAAACAAACAAAACATAAAGAAAGCTTAGTGACCTATACGACATCAGTTCAAGTTCCTCCCACATAGCCTGATTTAAGTATAATAATTAATATACAATGTTTTGCAACCTCAAATGGAAATAGTGCCTTTATAGATTCGTTAGATTAGCTAAACATCCCACCATTAATTTTCCTTTACTAATACAAAATCAAAAACTCTGCTACAAGTTTTCCCAACTTATCCAACTGTTCTGACCCTTAATCAAATCGTTCCCTTTTCTATTCTTCTTTTCTATACAATTTACTGTAGATCACATGTACACACCTGTTTAAATTCTAGCTTGATGCTTAATAATTAATAAATATGGGTATTATATTTTTTCTGTGGCTTGGTTCCACCTGTTAATCTATAGCTTCTGCCATCTATTTGACATATCACTGTACTTTCACAAGCATGGAAAAGGGGGAGAAAAGTATAGCCCAAGCACAAAAACACAACTTAGGCCCCGGTCACACGGAGCATTTGCCCCGCTGAAGGCACGATACTCCGGCGGATTTTCCGGGCGCGATCGCGCCAGAACATCTGGGAGGCGTACCACTCCCATGGCCAACCCACGGCAAGCCGCCGAAGCCACATAGTTAAAAGCTTCCAGGATCGAACATACCAGCAAATGGTTTGCCACGGGCTGCCTCCAGACTCCTGTGGTGTGATCGCCCGGCGTCCTCTTTGCTGCGCGCGCCGACGGTGGAAGCCCTGGTGTGCTGCCGTCAAGTCTGATCACCTAATCGCACATCAGATTGCGATGGCACAAAGAGCCACGCCTCCCCCCCTGCGTTTTCTGGCCCATGTGACCGGGGCCTTAATATCTTATATCATATCATTTCCAGTCCTTCTTATACAGCTTAACTAATACACAGTTAACTACTGAAGTAATATTTTATAACCCTAGACAACAGGTATTATATTTATCAACATTTCCTAGTAATCGATTCATCCTAATAGTATTTTCCTTTTTTCTTTGTGGTTAAGTTTCACCTGAAACTCATATCCTATCTTTATTACTAATAAACCTGAGTTTTGAATATCTATTTGTAAACTTAATTTCGTTATTAGTCTCTCTTTCCCACTATTACTAAATATCCTTACTCTGTCATCTGGCTAGATTCATTTTCTTAACATCCTTCTAGTTATTTACCATTTAACTGACCTTAAGCCATTCTATTTCAGTGCACTAATATTTTAACTAACCTGTCATAATGGCACTATGTATATAAATCACTTTGTATAAGACCCTTAGTTCCCCCCCCTTTTTGTCAGATATCTTTTCCTCTGTAAAATGTTGTCTTTGTGTCTTTTCCCCTTGTAGACCATATAGGTTTGAATTACACTTGACAATGTTGAACCTAAACTCATGCGCGATTGCGTATTTTCTTTCCTTTTTACATTCTGAGCTGAAGCAGTGTTCATCTTGGATATGTTCTTGTCTCTGTGTCTTTTCTCTTTATGTATTTTGTAAGTTTGCTTTACATTGAAGACTTCTAGGGTTGGTACATCGCTCATTTGCCAGATTTTTGCTCTTTTCTTCTCCTGTTTAAGTACTCCTATAACTGGTAAAGTCTTCAAGTCCGACAGTCCAACTTCTCCAAACAATTTGTCATCTTTTTTTTGCTGTGAAAGTCTTTTTGTGAAGCACCTGGTTCTGTCTTGCTGAAGCTTCTTCTTGCTTACAAATAGGTTCTTTGTCTTTAAGAGTCGGGTGTAACAGTTTGTCCTCTGAAGAGGTTGAGTTTACATTGAATAGTTTAACACAAGTGTCCTTAATTGTTGATTTAATTGTAGCTACAATCATTGATTTAAGGTCATCCCATGAGAACTGATTTGCATTGTCTTCATTTAAATTATCTTGATGAACCATTTTATAATCCATCGTTAAGTCCTTTTCTACTTAGAAATACACTTCGTAGTCACTGTATTCACTGCTTGTCATCTCTATATGCAATGCGGTAAGAGTGTTGTCTTGCTATATACTTAGGAGCCAAACCACATTCCTTGAAAATTACACTCTTAAGGGCATTAGCTACCAAAAATCTCCTTAGTTTCAGATAATTGTTACCATCAGGCACATGTGTAGACCCCACCAATCTCTGCGAGTCAGCTTTGTATCCAGGAAATACTTTAAAATAAGTGAAGTAAATGAAAGTCCAAGTTTAAGTATCACTAATTTTTCCTTGTAGCAAAGCTGGGTAGCTTATTCAGTCTTTGTTCCATTAGGTATACTAAAGTAATCAGGTGGCAGTA
>NW_015163110.1:339477-341460 GCF_001447785.1 Gekko japonicus | reverse complement strand
GTGGCCGCGTCTCCAAAAGGACGCTGAAGGGCTGGGGGGGGGGGGTGCTGCTGTGATTCGACCCCAGGCGCTCTCTGGGCCCTGGTCTAGCCCTGCACTGAGGCCAGCTCAGGTTGCGTCACCTCCTTTGTGTGTTGCAGAGAGCCCTGCCGCTCACTGGTATCTGCTGCACACCCTCTGGAAACTGGACAGGAGGCAGGAAGCACGGGCGCACTGGCATAGATTCCGCGCAAACCCTGGGTTGATGGAGGAAGAAGCCGAAAGGTACGTCCTTGTAGCCGAGCCTTTCTTTGCACATCTCTGCATGAGAGTTGCTTGCTCCAGTTGGCAGCTTGGAAGAGGAAATCATGAATAAAAAGTGCCTTGTGGGTCCCAGGAGAATTCTGTCTGAGTCATCCACCCAGGGCTGACTTGACTTTGTGTTCAGCTTTGCTACATGGGGAGACCCTGGCAGTTCTGAGCAGCATCAAAGCTCTGCGGCCACAACTCTGGAGGAGGAGGAGATTGGATTTATACCCCGCCCTTCACTACCAGAAGGTGTCTCAGAGCGGCTTACAAGCTCCTTCCCCTTCCCCTCCCCACAACAGACACCCTGTGAGGTAGGTGGGGCTGAAAGAGCTCTTGACAGAAACTGCTCTTTTTCAAGGACAGCTCTTATCAGGACTACGGCTTGCCCAAGGTTATCCAGCCAGGTGCAAGTGGAGGAGGAGTGGGGAATCAAACCCGGTTCTTCCAGATTAGAGTCCGCACACTTAACCATTACATCAGACTGGCTTTCTGGTTGGGATTGGGGGGCATGAAGCCTCTTGTGATCTGCTGTGGCTGTCTTGGGTCCTTGTAAAAAACCATTAAAATGTTTCCAGGTTTTCTACCCCCTCCCCCACCGCATAGGTTTGGGCTGAATGATTTGTTGAGATTTTCAGGCTGCCAGATCTGGGGGGTTGATGTTGGATTCCCGGATTTTCAGGTCAGGGGCAAGCAGAACCCACACACACCGCCTGGGGCTGGGCTTCCTGCTTCCCTCACCTGTGAACCAGGAGGATGGGCTGCAGGGACTGCCTCCAACGAGAGGAATGGCCATGGATGTGGGGACCCAAGAAGCCTGGCCTCCTGCGTCTCTTGGGTGTCCTTGGCTTTAGAACTGGCTGCTGCTTGGAGGAGAGGGAGGGTTTGGCCAAGGACTGCAGTGGAGTGTATGCGCGCTGGGGTGTGTGTGTGTGTTAACCCTTCCTCTCCTGCCTTCTTGTAGGCAGAAGTGCCCCCCACCCCCTGGAGCCACTGTGGCAGGAGAGTTTAGAGCAGCTCAAGGTGGTGGGGGGAGCTTTGTCTCTGTGTGGTAGGGGTGTGTGTGAGCCAGTTTGGTGTAGTGGTTAAGTGTGCAGACTCTAATCTGGGAGAACTGGGTTTGATTCCCCACTCCTCCACTTGCACCTGCTGGATGACCTTGGGCAAGCCATAGTTCTGACAAGAGCTGTTCTTGGAAAAGAGCAGTTTTTGTCTGAGCTCTCTCAGCCCCACCTCCCTCACAGGGTGTCTGTTGTGGGGAGGGGAAGGGAAAGGAGTTTGTAAGCTGCTCTGAGACTCCTTTGGGAAGGGAAGGGCGGGGTATAAATCCAATCTCTTTTCTTCTTCTTCTTGTGTGTGTGAACCCCTCAGAATTGCAGCCCTGGTCCAGATTTCCCTAACCCCCCCCCCCAAATCTGCTTTTACAGAAGACTGACCAGGAAAGCTAACCTAGTTTCTCTCTCACTGAATTGGATCGGGGTGTGTGTGTGTGTTTCAGGATGGCTGTCCATACTGCCCGAATGATGCTCTTGGCAACAGAAGTAGGACCCTTGCTTCCGTGACTCTGAAGATCTGGGGCCTCATGGCTCCTGGTATCTTAAGAGACCAGGCAGAGATGGGGTGGGGAGTGTGGGGGGGCTGCATCAAGTACAGAGGTCATGTCTGGCATCCAGCAGCATGCCTAGACGGGGGGGGGGG
>NW_015163110.1:335787-339190 GCF_001447785.1 Gekko japonicus | reverse complement strand
GAGAAAAAAAAAGGTGTATGTTTTTTTTTAAAAAAAAAAAGGGGGGGGGGGGGGGGGATGCTTATGATGCAGCTGTGAAATGAAAGGGGACCGGGGAGAAGTGGTTCGCTGAGTTCAGGTGCTTCTGGAATGAGGAGCAGAAGAAAGGAATACTTCCTTCTTCTCTTCCTCCTCTTTGTCATCTCAGGGGGTTGGGCTTGTGTCTCAGCGGCAGCACACGAAAACCACGCTGCGTTGTCCAAAGTGTGAAATGCTCAGTTTCCTGGGTTGGTTTTTTTTTGGCTAGAGAAGTGCAGTTCTAGTGAGTGGCAATTCCAGAAGTAAAAGCAAGCCCGGTTCCCCCCTTGTCCCTGTCACACTCCTCTGTCTTCCTCTTCCCCCCTTTTGTGAGCAGCAAGCTCTGGAGGAGGACGAAAGAGGCTCTCTCTTGCGCTCAGCCATTCCCACCGGACCCAGCCAGCCAGCCAGCCTCGTTTAGTGTCGAGAAGAAAGACGGGGGATTTTTCTTTCTGTCTGGCTTTTGGGTCACTTCCTCTTTGGGCCATGTCCAGAAAAGGCAGTGGGTGCTGCGGTCCATTCCTACCTCAGAAGCCTTTTGGAAGGGTTGATGAGCTGCTCCTCTGTATTAAAAGTGTTGTGAATTTTTCAGTCTCCCGTGTCTCTTTCCCCCCCAAGGCTTTGCTAGCTGTCAGTAGCTGCAGTAGAAATGGAAGAGTCCTGACCCGGGGTGTGTGTGTGTGTGTCATGCTGCAGTTACAGACTAACAGTAGCAGCAGCCTGGCCCAGTGATCCTGGAGCAGCAAAGCGAGCGTGGCCTCCATCAGAATGTGGCCTTTCCCGCAATTGATGTTGCAGTAAATTTCCGGGGTACCTGGCCAGCAAAAGTACCAATCCTGCCAGCTCTCCAGAGAAAACGTCAAGCCACAGGTGCTAACCATGGTGCAGAGAAAGGACGGCCTGCCTGTCTTGTCAGGGATGCTGCCGCCCAGCTCCAGAGGCCGAGAGGCAATATCCCAGCCGTGTGGATCAGATGCAGCCCGGCATACAGTGCCAGGGACCGCCTTTCCCCATATGTACCCTCAAGAGCACTTCGGTCGAGGACTTGACATCGCCTGGTGATTCCAGGCCCCCAGGAGGCAAGGCTTGCAGCAACTAGGGCCTGATCCTTTTCAGTGGCAGCTCCTACCTGGTGGAATGAGCTCCCGGAGGAGATCAGGGCCCTGCGGGACCTCATACAGTTCCTCAGGGCCTGCAAGACAGAGCTCTTCCGCCAGGCTTTTACGTAGGAGCCGCCACTACCACCACCAGCAGCAGCGTGGGTAACAACTGGGTAAGAGGACAGCCCTTGAAGATCTGCCATGATACCACGCTGGGTGGGTACCACTGGACTGGCCGCGTACCAGCTACAGGACACTATCTGTCTCCAATGAAAGATCCAGCACTTACCGTTGGAAAACCATCTTGTTCTTTATTGAGCATCTTACTTTTGTGATTCGATGATTTTATTCTGTTTTAATCTTGTTTTATATTTGGGCATTGTTGCCCTCTTGTAAGCTGCCCTGAGCCCGCTTGCGGGGAGGGCGGGGTAAAAATACTAATAAATAAATAAATAAATAAATAAGCACCAGAAATAGACACGGAGGCTGGGTTCAATATAAAATTATTCCTTTACTGTAGATTCTTCACAAGCAAACAATACACAAGCACACCCACAGTCACACAGTTCTAAGAAAATTAGATAGAAGGGGATAGCACTTTCGCATTAGCAGGATGTTTCGTTGAGGGGTAATACTGTTACCTGTCTTTGACGGGATGAAGCGATCCTTAGGAAAAATGAGGGAGACTATGGGGAAATGGGGTCGTCTCTTGGACCAGCAAAGACACGTGGAAAGACTCTTGGGTAGCTAATCCAGAGTCAGTAAGATAGGTAGGGTTTAGATGCAGAGAGAGAGAGAGTGCGCGCACACATGGCTGGGTGCCCCCTTTGATGAGGGGGGGCTTAGGTCAGGCTGGCCACATCCCCTAGTCACATGTCTCTTGGGGTGGCCTAAGCTGGTCACATGTCTTGGCCCACCTCCTACTAGTCTGTCCCAAAAACATGCTATTGGAGCAGGGTTTAGAGGGAGGGGATTAATGGAGTGGACAATATTGAGATCTAGTAACTTTGGGGCAGAACAGTGGCACATGAAGGGATTATGACTCATGCGGCTAGAGTCATCGTCATTAAAAAGGACTTGATTGTCTTATGGCTGTCTCTTCAGCAAGGTGACACTTTGTGGCTGCGTGTGCTGGAAGAAGCTTCTCATGGCGTTTGGATTCCTTTGTCTCTGGTCTTCTCCCTTGGTTTTTTTAGCGCTACACGTGGCTTAGGGAACTGGTCCATCTTACAGCGGTAAGAGGGCAGGTAACTTCCAGGAACCATTGGCACAACATCTCACAGGAAAGCTTTCTGCTTCCGGGTGTAGCTGGCATCCTTTTTGGGTCACCACACAGTTCAGTCCCTTTTTGCACGCAGATTGCACAGTCCAGTTTTATAATTTATGAACTTTGTCCATAAGAGCACACTATACGCCTTGCAGGGCAACAGGACTAACCTCCCAGAACTGGCTTCTACAAGGAGTGGGGTGGGCTGCTGCTCAGGTGCTTAAGGGGGTTGGGGAGAAGAAGAGGAGGAGATTGGATTTATACCCCATGGCCCTTCACTAGCCAAGGGATTATCAGAGCAGTTTACAAACTCCTTTCCCTTCCCCTCCCCTCCCCACAACAGACACCCGGTGAGCAGTGTTCCCTCTAAGCTGAGTTAGTGCGAGCTAACTCACAGGTTTTTAGTCTCCAGCTCACGCATTTATGTCTTAGCTCTGGAACGATGGCTCCGGAGCAAACTGATTTATTTAGTAGCCAAATCACTTGATCACAACTTTAATGCCAGTAGCTCACCAAGTAGAATTTTTGCTCACAGGACTCCACAGCTTAGAGGGAGCATTGCCTGCAAGGGAGGTGGGGCTGAGAGAGCTCTGACAGAAACGGCTCTTTTTCAAGGACAGCTCTTATCAGAACTACGGCTTGCCCAAGGTCATCCAGCCAGGTGCAAGTGGAGGAGTGGGGAATCAAACCCGGTTCTCCCAGATTAAAGTCCGCGCACTTAACCACTGCACCAAACTGGCAGAACATTAGGCACGACTGCCCAGTGGCCCATGAGCCTCTGTCGCCAGGAGCCCAGGAGCAGGGCTGAGCCTTTATCCTTGTGTATTTCCTTGCACAGCAGGCTCTGCTGCTTCAATGCCTGCGGGCAGTGCTTGAGTTACTGGGTGGGGGTGGCGGGGTCACTCCTGTCCTAGGCGGCGCCCTTCAGCCTGTTCCGGCAGGGGGTTGCACGGATGCCTTCCGTGGGGGAATACAGAAG
>NW_015163110.1:331949-335632 GCF_001447785.1 Gekko japonicus | reverse complement strand
AAGAGCTGTCCTTGAAAAAGAGCCGTTTCTGTCAGAGCTCTCTCCGCCCCACCTACCTCACAGGTTGTCTGTTGTGTGGAGGGAAAAGGAGTTTGTAAGCCACTCTGAGACTCCTTCGGGTAGTGAAGGGCGGGGTATAAATCCAGTCGCCTCTTCTTCCCATCTTGCCAGTGGAGGGAGCCTGGCTGGGTCTCTCTGCTGAGCCGCCTGTAATGATTCAATTTCTGATGTGTGTGTTCCTTTAAATGTTTAGTGTGACTGCAGTAATGAAAGGAGAGTGACAGAGGGAGACAAGTGTGATGTGACTGGTTGATGACTGAGAGTGTGGGGGGAGAAGAGAGGTCTGTGAGGGAATTCTGTGCTCTCCAGGAGTGTGGAGAGCTTTTGAGTGAGTCTGTATGACAGAGGAAGCAGCTGGAGTTAGCCTGTGTGGCTATATGTGAGCAGGAGAGTTCAGCCTGTGTGGCTATATGCACAGAGAGTTCAGCCTGTGTGGCTATACATGTGTGAGAGAGATAAACCTGTCAGAGTTTTGGTGTATGAGAAACTGTGTGTAACACCAAGCTCTGTCAGTTATATATTTTTTTTCAACAACAGTTCAAAAATACCCAGAAACCTATTTTGTTCTTTTACAAATAAATCACTCTTTGTTTTAAATTTATCCCAGCATTCAGAACAGTCCTTCCTCAGGGCCACATAGTCCCCTGAGGCCCGGGATCCCTGGGCCAGTTTGGTGTAGAGCCAGTTTGGTGTTGTGGTTAAGTGTGCGGACTCTAATCTGGGAGAACCGGGTTTGATTCCCCACTCCTCGTCCACCTGCTGGGTGACCTTGGGTCAGTCACAAGCTCTGGCACAGCTGTCCTTGAAAAAAGAGCAGTTTCTGTCAGAGCTCTCTCAGCCCCACCCGCCTCACAGGGTGTCTGTCTGTGGTGGGGAGGGGAAGGAGTTTGTCAGCCGCTCTGAGACTCCAAAGTCTCTTCTTCTCTTCTGGGATACATCCAATCTCCTCCTCTTCTTCTTCTCCTCCTCCTCCTCCTCTCAGCTGGCCCTGCTGCTGGGACCCTGGCAAGCCGCTGCCGGTCAGAGACAGGCAACACCAGTCTCCTCCTGGGCATGGATGGGCCCCCAGCAGGGCTCTGGCTCAACAGGAGGCAGCTCCACCGTAGGTTCCCACCTTAGTCACCCCTGGCCAGCCTGTACCAGGAAGGTCTCCCGTGCAAGCCCCCGGGGGCTGTTGGCGACCACTTCAGGGAGGGGACCCCCCCCTGAAAAAGAACAATTTCCCACCCACCCCAGACTTTGTTTAGATCTCTCCTTTCACCACTTCCCACCCTCTCCTCCGTTTTATCCGCACAACAACCCTGTGGGGTAGGTTCAACGGAGGGAGTGGGGCCGGCTTCCCTGGCACAGGGCAGGAAGGGGGGGGAGTTTCGAACCTGCCTCTTCCGGATTCTAGTCCAGCCCTTGCACCACTACACCACCCTGGCAGAGCATCCTAACTGAGCCCCCTCCCACCCCACTAATGGCCCTCAAGGCAACTAAGGGCAAAGATAGCTTTTTCAAAGGACATTGTGGACCTGTCCTTCCTCTAAGGGACTCAGGGCAACCTCTGCAATTGGTCCCCCTTTTTGTGGTCACAACCACCTTGCAAGGTGGGGTAGCCAGGAAGAAGAGGGCTGGCCCGAGATCCCCCTGTGAGCCAGTGTGGCCCAGTGAGTGCTGGACGGGGGTCTGGGAGACCCAGGTTCGAATCACCACCACCAGCACAAGACCTTCTTGGGTGACCATCCAGTCATACACGCTCAGCCTAACCCACCTCACGGGGTTGTTGTGAGGATAAAATGCAGAAGAGGACAATGACGTCAGCCACCTCCGGTCTCCTCTGGTGAGGAAGGAAGGGTACAAAGGAAGCAAGCAAGGGAGAAAGCTATGCCAGAATTTGAACCAGGATCATCCTGTACTAATTAGTGCACCCCTCTGCCATGCACGCACCAACCTCTTGCCACGCACGCACACAGAGAATTAAGGAACATTGTTCCTAAGCTCTACTGTAAATGAAATCACTGCTGGCAGTGGGAGTTACTTCTGAGTAACCATGTTTCAGCGCCTCGGATCTGTGTTAAGGAGTACAGCAGTAGCCCTCTCTTACAGTCCCTCAGCTCAAAAAGAAAAGAAGAAACCTTTTAACCGCCCCCCCCATAGCAGGGAATATTTGGTCAGCTGGTGGCCAAACTGTGGCTCTTTCACACATATTGTGCGGCTCAGGCAGGGCGGCCGGTGAAGCCAAATTTCGTTAGCAAACAAATATCATTGGACAAATAAATATCATTATCAATATCTGCTTTTACCGCTTTTGTTATTATTCTTGGCAGTCTCGTTTAATGTTCATAAAAAAGCAAATGTGCATATTTCCCAGTAAAAGCGTGCGATATTTGTTCATGCCTTCCGGCTCTCAAACATCTGATGTTTATTCTATGTGGCTCTCACGTCAATCAAGTTTGGCCACCCCCGGCTTAATATTTCTGTTATTACCATTTGCCTCGCTCCAGAGGATGGAACAGAAGCTAGGGGGTCAGGAGGGACCTGGCTTCAGAGGGCGGCCAAGTCGGTCTGTAGTACAAGAGCTGGGTTCGAGTCCGGGCGCACTTCAGATACGTGAGCCAGATTCTCAGGGGAGGAGCTTTTCAGAGTGTTTGTCAGCCGCTCTGAGACTCCAAAGTCTCTTCTTCTCTTCTGGGTCATTCTACCAAAACAAAGAGATATTTGGAATTCTTAATTCCTGGTGGCAGCAGAAGGTCTACTGGGTCCACCTACACAGAGTGTGGTTTTAAAGGAGAAAGAGTCTCCCCAACAGGCGGGACGCCGCAGCGCCCTTCTCAGCGGGGCTCTTGTCCAAGGCGGGGGGGGGGGGGGGGTGTGTGTTCTCCGCCCCCCCTCCAAGCTGCCAAGAAGGGCCGAGGAAGGGGAGGCGGGCCACCCGTGCAGTGTCTGCCGCAGAGGGCGCCCCGGCCGGCGGAAAGTCTCCCGAGGCAGCGGCGCCGCAACCTTCTGCCGCACTAGGCCACCCCTCCGGCCCAGCTCCGCGCAGGCGCCAAGGTGGCGCGCAAGAGTTTCCAGGGACACGTGCCCAGGAGACCACGCTTGCCTCTATCCGCGCAGGCGCAGATGAAGCCCGCGGGGGCCCTCTTCCCCGCTACAGGCGCCGGGGTATGCCAATCATCGACCTGGCAATTCCCGATTGGCTCCAGCGAGCCCCGTGGCTCTTTCCGGCGACGCCCAACCGGTGCCCCGGATGAGGGCCGGTCTCTACGCCAACCCCTTCCCATTGGATGATTTTTCCGATTGGCCCTCCTGTCGCCGGGTGGATCCGCGTCCCGTCCGCCCTCCGCCTTGCCATTCGCCGACGCCGGCCGGACCTTCCCTCCGTCTCCCCGGCCATTGGCCGTGCGGGGCGGCGCTCTCATTTTCCGATTGGCCGAGGCGGCGCCACTTGTTGCCAGGCAGAGTGCGGCCTAGCGCGCCGGGCGGAGCGTCACTCCCGATGAGTCGGCGTTGAGGCGTGAGGGGGGGAAGTCCAGCCGGAGAGCCGAGCGCGCGAGAGACGGACGGAGGAGGAGAAGGCGAGCGAGCGAGGAGACCAGGCAGGCAGGCAGGCAGGCCGGAAGGAGCACCCACCCGCCCCC
>NW_015163110.1:306278-331611 GCF_001447785.1 Gekko japonicus | reverse complement strand
CCCCCGCCGCCAGTGTTCCCTCTCAGCTGAGCGAGTGTGAGCCGGCTCACCGTTCTTTTAGCCTCCGGCTCACGACGTTTTCGGCTCAGGGAGGAGGAGGGGGGGGGGCGCCAGAGCAGACGGATCCATGCCGCAGCCGCATCGCTCGCTCACCACTTGAAGGCCAGGAGCTCACGAGGAAGGATTTTTGCTCACAGGACTCCACGGCTTAGAGGGAGCATTGGTCTGGGGGCAGGGTTTCCTCTAAGCTGATTGAGTGTGAGCCGGCTCACAGGGTTTTTAGCCTCCGGCTCACAACATTTTTGTCTTAGCCGAAGAAGGATGAGGCTCCAGAGCGAACTAGATGATGCAGCAGCCGCATCGCTCGCTCACAAAGTAGAATTTTTGCTCACAAGACTCCACACCTTAGAGGGAGCATTGGTCTGGACTGGTGTTCCCTCTAAGCTGAGTGAGTGTGAGCCAGCTCACAGGTTTTTTAGCCTCCGGCTCACACATTTTCATCTTAGCCAAAGAAGGATGAGGCTCCAAAACGAACTAGATGATGCAGCAGCCAGATCGCTCGCTCACAACTTGAAGGCCAGGAGCTCACAAAGTAGAATTTTCGCTCACAAAACTCCACAGCTTAGAGGGAGCACTGCTCCCCACAGGGGGCCCCCCCACCATCACCAACGGCCCGGCCCGCGATCCTCTTCCTGCTGCCACCGGCCTGCCTCATTCCCCAGAATCCAGCCGCACCTTGGGGGGAGGGGTGTTGGGGGCAGTGTTTCCTCTAAGCTGAGTTGGTGTGAGCCAACTCACGGGTTTTTTAGCCTTCGGCTCACAGATTTTTGTCTTAGCTCAGGAAGGATGGTTCCACAGAGAACTAATATATTGCAGCAGCCAAATCGCTGGCTCACAACTTGAATTCCAGGAGCTCACAAAGAAGACTTTTTGCTCACAGGACTCCACAGCTCTTAGAGGGAGCTTTGGTCCCTGCTCCCAGGACTCTCCCCTGGAGGCCCCGCCACCCCTCAGGGCGATACACCCCTGCAGCAGCAGCCCCCCACCAACGGCCCGCAATCCTCCTCATGCCGCTGCCGGCCTGCATCATTCCCCAGGCTCCAAAATGGCCCTCCGCTATAAAGGACAGGGGTGGTGGTGAAGAGTCCTTTCCCTTATTGGTTAGATGCGAGTCCAGCTGCACCTTTGGGGGGGGGGTTGTTGGGGGCAGTGTTCCCTCTAAGCTGAGTGAGTGTGAGCTAGCTCACGGTTTCATAGCCTCCGGCTCACACATTTTTGTTTTAGCTCAGGAAGGATGCTCCACAGCGAACTAATCTATGGAGCAGCCACATCGCCCACTCACGACTTTAATGCCAGGAGCTCACAGGACTCCACATCTTAGAGGGAGCATTGGTTGGAGGGTGTCAGGGCTTCCCCTGGAGAGGCTGCCTCCCCACAGCCCTTGCCCCCAAGGTCTTGTTGGTCTCAGAGGTGCTGCTGCTGGAGTCAAAGCGGAAGTGTTCCACTGAAACCATCCCCTCATCTCAGGCACTCCATTGGCTCACCCCACCCCAGGTCTGCATGGTCCATAGATGGGGGGGGGGGGGGGGAAAGGTGCTGCTGCCTTGGGAATCGAGTCCATTTCTTTCCTGTGATGTGTTTCCACTAATGATTGGGCAGCTGACGTTGCTGTTCCTTCTGGGATTCGTTTTGGCAACAAGAGTATTAATCTCGAACCGGGTATCTCTCCTTGCTGCTCAGGAAAGCTGGTGCCTATCAGGTTGCACCTGCTCCACTTAGCAAAACATATCCCGCCCCATGAGAGTTGAGTTGCTGCTAAGCAAATTAAATGTTGGTTGCTAATGAACTTGTGCTCACTTTGGCAGCTGCAGCAGCCATCTTCTGTGAAATATTTTTAGAATAGTCCATCGGCTAATTGTCACAGGAACTCAGCACTGGACAGTAAACTCTGATCTTAGAAAACTTAGAACTCTTAACCAAGATCACACAGGGACACTTCTTGCAGCATGTGACAGTTAAGCTTTTTATATTGCTGCTTGAACTTCAGTGGTTGATATTTATTTCATTTATACCCTGCCTTTTGTCCCCAGTGGAGACACTAACTGACTTACATCATTTTCCTGCTTTCCACTTTATCCTCATATCGACTCTGAGATGTAGGTTAGGCTGAGGGTGTGAGAACGGTTACCCAGCCAGCTTCCATGGCAGCTGGGAGATTTGAGGTTTGTTCTCCCAGATCCTAGTTTGACACTCTAACCAGTACACTGGTATGAAAAAAGCATTTGTTGTTCTTTAAGAAAAGGGATGGAACTGCAAGCGCAGGTGGCTGTAAAAGGATATTATATTATATATCCTTTTTGTATATTATATATAAATTAGTGGAGGATAGGTTTGTTAGTGGCTACCAGCCATTGTGACTAAAGGGAACCTCCATAGTCAGGCAGTAAACCTCTGAATACCAGTGCTGCGCCCCGGAATCTGGAGAAGGCCTCAGCCTCTGTGCCAAATTGTTGCCCCTCCAGAACAACTGGTTGGCCACTGTGTGAGACAGGATGCTGGACTGGATGGTCCCTCACTGGTCTGATCTAGCAAGGCTTTTCTTATGTACCTGTGCTGTTAACTAGAATTTTACCATTGTTAGATTTCTTAATTAAAGTTGCACTTGGCAAACAGAGTTTTAAATGGAAATGCATTACTGTTGGGAGTGCAGGGAATTTCAAGAATCGCCTTGCTTTAAAAGTTATCAGTGATTGCTGATGGGGCATCAGATTAACCTGAGAAAGGTAAGCGGGGGGGGGGAGTGTTGAAGGACCTTTCTCTCTCCCCCTTCCCTGGAATCTCACATAAATTTAGTGGAGCCCCAGTCACAGTGCTTTTTATGCTTCATAATAATGGATTTTGTGTGCGCTTCCTTGAATTCTGCTATCTAAATGCAATTTTGTTCTCTGGAATAGGAGGCTGTCAGCCTTCTGAACGTGAAGGTGTTCCAGTGTCACTAATGCTGC
The DNA here is from genome assembly GCF_001447785.1 of Gekko japonicus. Taxonomy (NCBI): domain Eukaryota; kingdom Metazoa; phylum Chordata; class Lepidosauria; order Squamata; family Gekkonidae; genus Gekko; species Gekko japonicus. Next base: position 328,606 of record NW_015163110.1, on the reverse strand, counting down.
TTTAGGGCACGGTTGTTAGTGGTGGTGGTCAATGTTCCCTCTAAGCTGGGGAGTCTTAGGAGCAAGAATTCTACTTTGTGATCTACTGGCGTTAAAGTTGTGAACGAGCCATTTGGCTACTGCATAAATTAGTTTGCTCTGGAGCCCTCCTTCCTGAGCTAAGACCAAAATGTGTGAGTTGGAGGCTTAAAAACTGTGAGCTAGCTCACACTAACTCAGCTTAGAGGGAACACTGGTGGTGGTAGACAGTGCCGTCACGTCACAGCTGACTCATGGTGACCCCTGTAGGGTTTTCAAGGCAAGAGACGTTCAGAGGCAGTTTGCCATGGCCTGACTCTGCATAGCGATCCTGAGCTTCCTTGGTGGTCTCCCATCCAAGTTCAAACCAGGGCCGACCCGCCTCAGCTTCCGAGACCTGACGAGACTGGGCTGCTCTGGGCCATCCAGGTCATGACAAAGTTAGTGGTTGGGTTCAAACATATGCACGTGTCTCAAACCAGGAAGTAGGTGCCAGGTATTTGCAGGGAGGAGTGGCCTGCTGGCATTATTGAGTGCAGTCTCTTCTCTTCCTGAATTGCGTGTCTCTGGGAGTGCTCTGATTTCAATCAGTAATGCAAGTCGTGGGATCTCCAACCTCTCAATCTCAAGATGAGAACTCTCATTTTCTTTCGTGTTGGTCTTGGCTAATGACAATTAGAAAAGGAATAAACTCTTTCAGTCACTTAACTTTGTTGCCTGAAGAACTCCTGAATGTTCCTCCACATTCATGCTCAACATCAGTGGCTTCTTTCTCCTGTCCTCTGAGTCTTCTTCGTCCTCCTGACTTTTTTGTTCTCGGGCGACATGGGAGACGTTGGCCTTGTTACTGGAAGTACACAGGTGTCATTTCTTGGGCTACAGTCTTTTATTTTTAATGGATTTACTGTACCCTGGGAGGACTGTCGCCTGAGTAGCTACAAGCTAAGTTTCTTGTATTCTCTTACCTGCTCACAGACAGGACTACAGTGAGGTGTCTTCTGAAGCACTGCTGTGTGTGTGTGTGCACGCGCCCCAGCATGTTAACCTTCATTTTGGTTAACCAGGCATTTTCTTCCTGACAACTTGCTATGTCTAGTCTCCTTGGAGCAGCTGTTCTGTTGTTTGCCAAAGATACCTAAATGCACAGGGGCATCTTCATTCTGAGCAGGTAGAAGAGGTGGCCACACTGACCTTGATGCCATGGGCTGAAGCTTTCTTCTTGGTAATTCTTTGTCTCTCTTTTTGGTTGCCTTTTGCTGTCAAACTGGATGCTACTGGAGTTACTCCTCTGACTCCCAAGTAACAACTTGGTGCAACTGGCCATGGACTTTGCAGCTGTTACCCTCAGGTTTCTTTTGCTTTCTGTTTTTGGAATTTCCAGGAGCTTCTGCCTGGGTACAGCACTCCTAGAATTGAAAGGGAGTGCTGAAGTGGCTCTGCTAGGGTGGTAGTCTCGTAGTATGTGTCACCAGCTTTTCCCAAGTTTCTGCTTCGTGGGTGTCAGAAGAGCTTTTCGTCACCATTGCCAGCTTTGGTGTTTAAAGCACCTGCATTTTCTTAGTGGCCCCCTACCAGTGAGGGAGGCCGGAGCAAGTTGCTCTGTACAGACTCTCATCTGGCATCAAAAAAAGGTGCCGCTCAGTCACTTGTGGTTTTCTCACTTAGGTCATGCAAGCATCATGTGGGTTACTTAAGTGTTTCTGTTCATAGGTTTTATTTTAAGCACCATGCCTCTTAGAGAAAAATATATCCAAGCCTGTTGTGCCAACCAGAAATCGCTTACAAGGTTCAAGCTGCATGGGTTGATCAGTTTCTCTTTCTGTTTGGGAGAACATAAAACTTAAGCGTCTTGAGTTTTGCTTTGTGGAAAACTGAAAGAAAACCTAGTTTTATGACACTTCCTCAGAGTGTTACTAGGGAAGTTTTTGCTTCTCTCTTGGGCACTATTGGCCATGAGACACCGGCTTAACTACTAAACATGTCTGCACTTCTCTGGTAGGAATATTCTTGCATAGTAAGTGGTTGGGTGATTGTTTTTTGTCTCATTAGGGCCTTTGCTCTGTGATCCTGCAGGGCTTCATCTTCTCCAGCTGTGCAGTTTTTGATGTGACTGTAGTAGAGGCTAGGGAGAGTAATGATTGACTTGGCTTGTAACTCAGAAATGTTAAGGACGGTTTCCTTTGTTTTGGGGTTCTTAGCTGCGGGAGGCACTTGGAACCATCGCTTTGTCTGGCCCTTGCAGTTCCAGAATGAAGGAAGTGACTCTAGCAGGATCTGTGCTTGAAGACTGTTCAGTGACTTCTGTTACTGCTGCTGCTCACCTGTCAATGGCATTTGGTTGTCAGGGGAAGAAGAAGAAGAGATTGGATTTATACCCCGCCCTTCACTTGGAGTCTCAGAGCGGCTGACAAACTCCTTTCCCTCCCCCTCCCCACAGCAGACACCCTGTGAGGTGGGTGGGGCTGAGAGAACTCTGACACAAACTGCTCTTTTTCAAGGACAGCTGTGCCAGAGCTTGTGGCTGACCCAAGGTCACATCAGCATGTGCAAGTGGAGGAGTGGGGAATCAAACCTGGTTCTCCCAGATTAGAGTCCGCACACTTAACCACTACACCAAACCACTACAGCAACATTGGTGCATTATCTGTGTACCCAGGGCATAGTTCTGGGTGTTGGTTTTAACTTTCAGAGCTTAAATGTCTTCAGCTTTGTGTACTTCAGAGATGATTCCCATTCCTGTATTAAGGTTGTGGTCACTTTGTAAGAAATAGGGAGTCCACTGTTTGCCCTCTGTGAGGGAGATGCAGTGGGTGAGGCTTTTCATCTTCATCTTTTCTCCTTTCCAGGCATCTGACACAGGGGTGAACTGGGGTACTTGGGGAAGTTGCAAAATACCACTTTGGTGCAGTTAACAAATGTTTCTTCTAGGGGTGTCATCTCCTGAGCCTTTGAAAATCAAGTAGATTTTAAATGTCATTCCTTATAGCAGATGTGCTTTCACAGGGGATTATCTGAAGGGTAGTGGTGGCTTTGGGGAGTATTTTGCCATTGGTTGCTATCATAACCATTGTGGCAGAACTGTCTTTTGCTGCTCTTTAATATAATGCCGGCCACATGACCACGGAAATGTCTTCGGACAGCGCTGGCTCTTTGGCTTTGAAACGGAGATGAGCACCGCAACCCTAGAGTCGGATTCGACTGGCTTTCGAGCAAGGGAACCTTTACTTTAATATCCCTCTGTGAAGTACTTTGTCAGAGAGAGGTGGCCATGAATGTTTCTGGCCTGTTAAATCTCATAGTTATGCAGTGGCAGATTTCATCTTGAGTTATGTGAACCTTTCTTTGTTGAATGCCTCTTTTGCTTTGTGTAGGATGCAGATTAATTTAAGAGGGAAACAAAAGCAGACATGCTTGGGTGGCAAATGGTCCCAGCAGGGTGAGGCTCTGTGTCTCCTAGACTCTCAACAATTTTTTTCTCTTATCACAGTTCCAAAGCTGATGACTTATCAACTGCAATTCTGAAGCAGAAGAACAGGCCCAATCGGTTAATTGTTGATGAAGCAATTAACGAGGACAACAGTGTTGTGTCACTGTCCCAGGTATGTTCTGCATAATATTAGAAAATGGAGTAGCTGACATTATTTGTTGATCCCTTTTACAAATCTGTGGTTCTGTACATAGAAAGTTGGCATTGTGCCTCTCTCCAAGAAGATATGAAGAGGATACAAGGCCAGACAATGAAGTGGAAGGAGGATTAGTATGCAAAGTGGAGACAGGGGAACTTTTTTACCCTCTCACATAATATTAGAACTTGGGGGAACCCAGTGAAGTTGATAACCAGTAACTTCAGGACAGACGAAATGAAATACTTCTTTACTCTGTGGTAATAAATGTAAATGGCTTTAAAAGGGAGTTAGATTCATGCAGAACAAAGTGTGAGTCCAGTGGCGCCTTTACGACCAACAAAGTTTTATCCAAGTGTGAAGAAATGCCTTTTTTCCCCTAGGAGGTTTGAAATGAGCCAAACCTCCACATTGCATTTTAACAATATTTTCCCCCTGTGGGCAATGAGCAGGCAGGAGGGGGGAGGAAAGAAGTCAGTTCCATTGGTTCCCAGATGTACCTTAGCTCACCTCCATACAAATGCTAATACATCTGGCAGGAGATATAATGTGTGGGTCAAGCTCTTCCCCTTCTCCAAGCAGGGGACAGAGATTGGAGAACTTTAGGCTAGAACGGATCCAGGAATAATCTCCAGGAAGAAGCCCTAGGAAACGCTTCTCCGTAACTTCTGGCCTGGCCTGGATAGCCCATGCAAGCTCGTTCTTGTCAGATTCTCGGAAGCTAAGCAGGGCCAACCCTGGCAAGTACTTGGTTGGGAGACCTCAAAAAAATACCAGGGCCAGGAGGCAGAGTTAGTTTATCTAGCCACTTCTCTGAATGTTCTCTATGCCCTAGTAGGAGTCACCAGAGGTCACCATGACTTCCAGGCACGGACACACACACACACACACACAAAAATATCCCCCAAAAAGAAAGACAAAAAGAGATTTGTGACTTCTAAGCTAAAGAGCCTGTCCTATATTTCGACAGCTGATAGGGCATGTACAGGGGTCATTTCGTAGAAAAAGAGGTGCAGGAGCTCATTAGTATTTATTAGTATAACTTATTTGCATGTGCCACACCCCCTGATATCACCGGAAGTGTGTCAGAAGGCAACACCCACCGCTCAGGCTCCACTGGACTGTTTTGGATGGCTAGCTATTGGGGGGTGGGGGGGATGTGCATATCTGTCCTCACAGAGGAGGGAGAGCTTGTACCTGAATAAAACTTGGTCTTAAAGGTGCCACTGGACTGTTTTAGACCGGGAGACCGGGGGCAGCTCTGCAACTTACCTGGCTGCTTCTTGCTCTGACTGAGGGCTTCTGGGAGCAGGGGGTGGGGCCTGCTGCCCTTATAAGGGAAGAACAGCAGGGTATACATTTTGTAAAATAAATAAAGTCTGGTTCCTGGAGGAATGCCTCTTTGGCTGGCCTCCAGGTGAGTCTCTCACTGATAATAAGGCCATGCTCTAATCTACTGAATTCTTACTCCTTTGGGTTGCAGTTTGAGGCCACCTAACATAACAACACCTCTTCATTTGACCAGATTTGGGGATAACATTAACATGCTCCTGTCTTCCCCTTCAAAGTCACAAGAAAATAAATAAAAGGAGAGGTGTGTTTTCAAACTAGGATGTCTGATCCAGTCTTGCTCAAGACCTAGCATTGAATATACAGTGTCTTATACTCCCATCTTCTCACGTGGGCCTGTTTTTATCATTTTTCCTGTGTGCCCCCCCCCCCCCCCCCCCAAACTGGTGTATTAGCAGCTGCTGGTAACTGTCCAGTTGGACAGGATTTGATGCATTGGCTTGCCTGCAAACTGTGGGGTATATCGGAAACCTGATTTCACATGGTTGTTCTTCACAGGCCAAAATGGATGAACTGCAGCTGTTCCGGGGAGACACAGTCCTGCTGAAAGGGAAGAAGAGGAGGGAGGCAGTGTGCATCGTCCTGTCCGACGACACCTGCTCCGATGAGAAGATCCGCATGAACAGGGTGGTGCGCAACAACCTGAGGGTGCGCCTTGGAGATGTAATCAGGTGAGGGCTGCGTGTCCCACACAATGTCTCATTGGTTTGACCCAGTAAACACAATAGCGGATTTTGGGGATAAGTGTGTGTCTTGTACTGCGTTTTTGGTGGAGTTTAGATTGTATTATTATACTGGTTTTCTTGCTGTAAGGTGCAGTCTTTGCTTTGGGCTCAGGTGCAAAAATGCTGATGAATGTAATGAGTTATTCATTATTAAGAGGGTATCGATTTGCCCCAGGTGATGGGCAGAGTAAACTCTGGAGTTCAAATCAGAAGAGGTGGTCTCCCACAGCATCTGCATCCGGCTGGGTGGGAGAAGAGGGAGTGGAGAGTGAGACTGCCGCCGCCAGGCGGAATCTTCTGAAGCGGGGTGTGTGTGTGCGCTCCGGATGGAGTTCGTTAGGGAGCTGAGTTCTGGAGAGAGATCCTCACGGCATTCTGCGGCTAGGAATATCTCCTTTTTAAAAAAGGGGGCACCCAGCTCCCAAGCAGACCTGCTGTCACAGCTGTCATCTACGCTGTTGCTTCATAAAGGTGGAGCATCTTCACCTTACCTGAAATTCTAGAATACTCACCTTTTTTGTTTGTTCGTTTGAAGGGATTACAGAGCACATGAATTTGCTTATTTCTCTAACTCATTTTGTTTGGGAGGGCTGCGAGCATTTGCAAAAGGATGAGAGCTCATGGGGAAGGTGAGGATGCTCTGTTTCCCCAGTGCTCAGGATGCGAGCTTAATCTGTGGACAGCAGATATTTTGGCGTAAGTCACTCGGGTAGTCATAGGAGACCCTTTTCTGCCGTAGCCCAGTCCCTCTGCTGTCTCTGTGGCTGAGAAGGACTACTCTGTCTGGGTGGCTGTGGTGTGGCTTAGGGAGTTCCACAATAAAGGACAGGTGGTATGGTTGTCCTGCTTTCTTCATCAAGATATGGCTTTAGCTGCCAAACACTGGACAGAAACTTTCCAAACAGTGCCCGGGTCACAGGAAACACTCTTGACTTTTCAGCATCCAGCCGTGTCCAGATGTCAAGTATGGCAAACGCATCCATGTGCTGCCCATTGATGATACTGTGGAAGGGATCACAGGGAACCTGTTTGAGGTCTACCTGAAGCCATACTTCTTGGAAGCATACAGACCAATCAGAAAAGGTAATGGAACCAAAGCAGGCTGTGAACCTGTGGCTGTGGGTCAAAGCTGCAGAACTTGCATTGCTTGGTGGGCTGATGTCTTTGGCTAACTAAATGCACTTATCAAGACGGCTTCGCCCCTAAGGGGGGAAAGAACCCTTTGGCTTCCTGCCATCTGTGATGAGCTCTGGTCTGCTGAAGTGGTCACTAGACTATAGAGTTTGCTATTTGGAGTGGGTACCAAGTGGTTCCGTTTATTTCTTGGTTAAGTTAAGAGTAGACCTTCTGGTTCACAGGAATAGTCGATCCAAGTTCAGCATCCTGTTTCCAGCAGTGTTCCAGGAAAGCCCACAAGCACTGCCCGCGTACAACAGCCCTCACCTGCTCTTGAGGCAACCTGCCTTTGAATCCAGCAGCCTAATTTGTCTGTAGTGGTTGATGTCAACAGGAGACCCGTACTCCATAGCTCTGCCCAACTCCCTTTTAAATTCACTTCCATCAGCAGCTGTTGCCACATCTTGCCAGCTGCACATTGCGTGCAGTAGTTCTTCCTTTGCTCTGTCTTAAATAGGGATAGAAAATCAGATCCCTTTTCTATAAGAAAAGTTGCAGGTATACCCAGTACTTGAGAATGAATTACAAACTGATGCACCCTATGGTACCTTAATAGGTGTGTCTTTATTTTTTGCTGTCTGAGAAGTACGCAAAAATACACGTTGAACGTAGAAAACAAATTGTGTGGTTAACAAAAGAAACTATATTATTTGGACAGAGATTATCCCAGTAGGTAGGACTACCAGCATGTTTAGATATTAAGCTAAACATTATAATACTGAAAACACTGAACTCTTTAATACTTTGTTGTTATTAGAAGCATTATAGTGTATTAATTGATACCAAAATTACTTACATTTAAACCAGACAGTCTTGAAAATGTTGTATATGTCTACAGTATAAGAGTGTCTTCCCCCAGTGTGCCCCAAAATTTCCTAATTTTTCCAGTGCTCCAATGCTCAGACCTTTTCATGCTGTACGATGAGTGAAATATTTTGTAAGACAGGGTTTTTCTCACTCAAAAAGAGTAACTATTTTTTAGGATGCTGTTTTGAATAATCTCCCAAATACCCAGATTTTTGCACTGGAAAAAATTGTCAGACATTTTCATGCTATAAGTTATGAGTGTGAAAAACCTTTCATTAAGGAGCGTTTCACTCATTCAAATGAGTAAATGGTTTCTTTCAGTGTTCTCCCAAATTCCCTGGTTTTCCTGTAGACCTTCTTATGGCAAGGTTCAATCTTTTGTGCTGACCAGAACTGGACACAGGATTCCAAATGTGGACGTACCAGACACCTTTTAAAAAGGACACTGCTTAAATGGGTAGTTTTATGCTCAGTCCCTTCCCCAGCGGTTCCTAGCATGAAATTCGCCTTCCTTTTAGCAGTTCTCCTCTCTCTTCATCACCTGTTAAAATTTCACTTTCCTGACCCCACAGTGGGCCTACCATGTCCTTGCTCTTTTTCTTACTTTGAACATAAGAAAATAACCCCTTTTTGTTGTCTTTAGCATCTCTCGCTAGCCTAAGCTCATACTGAGCTTTACCTTTCCTAACTCTCTCTCTCTCTGCAAGCACTGGTTATTTGTTTGTATTTATCCTTGGTTATAAGGCCCTCCTTCCACTTTCTGAATGAGTCTTTTTTATTTCTCATGTCTCTAGACAGCTGTTTATGGAGCCACCTTGGCTTGTTTAGGCTCCTCCCATTTTTCCTTCTCATAGGAATCATTTGTGATTGTGCCTTCAATATTTTGCTTTTAAGAATCTCCCACCCCTCTTGGACTCCCTTCTTAAGTATTTCTGACCATGGGATTCTACCCAGCATAACTTTAAGTTTGTCAAAATTTGCTTTCCTGAAGTCCAACCTATATATCTGACTATGTAGAGCGTTTCCCTTCCCCAGGACTGTAAATTCCAAAATTACACAGTCACTACTACCCGGGGTGCCCACTTGGACATGCATCCTCAGGACCTAGTGCTTTTGTTAATTTTTAATGTGTCAACCCTAGAAATTCTTTTCCAGACACCTTCATTTGATTCAGTTCTTTACACTTGCTCCCTGAAAAACTAGCTCTAGGGACAGGTACCTGCCCCACATCTTCCACAGTGAAGGCGAATACCAAGATTTTGTCCGGCTCATTTTCAGTCTCTTTATCCCTTTTCGGGAATCCTGTAGCAACTTTGTCTTGTAACAATCCCTACTGCTTCCCTCAGTGCCTTTCTGCTTTTGATGTTGTGGCAGAAGGAGCCTGCTCTGGCCTGCAGGCCCCGTTTCCACCCTGTCCTCCTCCTAGGGGTTCCCAGCTCCCTGGAGGGACTTCTCCTTCTCTCTAGGGTAAATCGCCACCACTACCTGATCAATATAGGGATTTTCTGCTGAGAGGATCAGTGCTCCCAGCTCCCCTTCCCAGTTCTGAGGCCTTGGTTCGGTGTTTCCCACCACCCAACACCAGGCTACCATGGGGGCCGTTTAATGCCTTGGCGCCCTGGAGGAACAGCTGCTTGCCAACTGCCCTGGGGCCCTTTTTAAAATAGTGTGTCCGAAATGGTGGAGGTCTGTGTGGTACAGAGAACTGCTCCCAGCAAAAGTTTAAAGTATTTATTAAAAAGAAAATGTTTACAAGCATAGTTTTAGCACAATACCAGATTGATCAAGGAAAACAAAAGAAACTGGTAGAAATGCAAATCCTTATCCCCGTCTCTATACATGCCCTAACTGACGGTAAAATAGAACAGGCTTTTTCTTAGCTGTTCTAGATCTCTACAAAGTTTCCATTACCTTCAGGCTGCCTTCAGATGTCCCAGGCCGACCACATGGTCAGTGGCCGCCTGCTTGGGATGCAAAGCATCCCAAAGCAAAAAAAGCTATTTCCTGTTGCACTGAGATTTTATCATCTCTGTCTCCCCTCTCACTTGACCCAGTCAGGCCAGGTCGGAGAAGCATTTCCTCTAGCCCCTCTTGGTGATTTATCCCTGGAGTTGTTCTGTCCCCCAGTCCTCCGTACTCTGTTCCCTGCCTACAGAGGGGGGGGGAGAATGGGCAAGCTTCACCATCCCTTTGTCTAAACCCATTAGCATTTGTATGAAGGTGAGCCTGGAAAGCCATTGATGGACTTCCTCCTTCCCAGCCTTTCTCTGATCAGAAAGAGAGAAAAGGGGAGAGAGAGAGAACTTTTAAAAAGTAGCCACGTGGAGGTTTCCTGCTTGCCAATCTCCCAGGAGAAAATGCATTTCATCACAGATGTGTTTAAAGACATTCTTGTTCATCCTAATACTTCTAGAAATGCGCTCCTCAAATTACATTTTTAATTCCTTTCTGTATTTCCCATTTGTACCAGAATGTGGGCAGACATTTGCACAGTCAATGTGAGTGTTATTGGAGTCCCTAACTTACATTATTACCTCATTTGGCAGCCTCTCATCTCTGCGCCTTTAAGTGATCGGAGCTTTGGTAAGGAGGGTGGTAGTGCTCTCCAATCGCTAAGTTACACTTTGGGCCTGGAATCTTCCCCCTGTACTGAATCTGTAGGGGAGTTTGTCTTACCTCTGTGTTTAATTTGAGTTCACAAAAACAACTAGCGAAACACAGTATGTAACTGAGAATGTGAAGAAGAAGAAGAGATTGGATTTATACCCTGCCCTTCACTACCCAGAGGAGTCTCAGAGCGGCTTACAAACTCCTTTCCCTCCCCACAACAGACACCCTGGGAGGTAGATGGGGCTGAGAGAGCTCTGACAGAAACTGTTCTTTTTCAAGAACAGCTGTGCCAGAACTATGGCTTGCCCAAGGTCATCCAGCAGGTGCAAGTAGAGGAGTGGGGAATGAAACCTGGTTCTCCCAGATTAGAGTCCGTGCACTTAACCACGACACCAAAATTACTGTGAGTGTTCTGTTATCACTCCTGTTTATACAAAGTACATAAACTACTGTTAATTGTGTACAAACGTTATCTTGTGTGATCTCGAAGTCTTACAATATGAGTTCTAGTAACCAGATTCTCAAACTTTTGGCTATGCTCCTGCAGAGTGCAGGGGGTTGGACTAGATGACCTGCAAGGTCCCTTCCAACTCTAACATTAGAATTAACAAAGAAATAATATTACAGATGTCCATGTAGAGGCACTGGATCTGAAATTTACGATTTAGAGCGTGAGATCATTTACAAAATTTCCAAAGTCCTCATCCACAATGTTTAAAATTGCCAGGGAATTCAACTATGCACCAGTAAACAAACTCTTTGAACTATACTGCCAGTAAACAAACTCTTAGATGAAAACTGATGAGAATCCCAGGTAAACTTCTCATTTGCAGCAAATCTTCATCAGAGTTGTTTTGCTTGAAGCAAGTATCAGTCGTACATAATATTTCCCAACGATAAAATCAGTGTGTATTCCTTAAGTATCCCAGCCAATCCAAAACATTTATAAGAACAAAGGTCGTCCTTTGCTTTGAAGCAGTTGGCAAAAGGTTCTCATGAAATGGGAAATTATGCAGATGAGCTGCAGTTTCACTAGCTCTCTGCCACCTGGTTTTCAAAGCCAGGGATGGCAAGAAACCTGAGCTGCTTTATCGCTGCAGACTTGGGGCGGGTAGGCAGATTTGCAGAAAGACATGCGCTCTACTACGCTTCAGTGGCCTTGAAGTGTTTATTGAAGTAGCTCTCCAGCAGTGGAGGGAGGTTTGCTTCTTCTGAAAGAAATCAGCAGTTGGGCTTTGGCAGAAAGCCACTTCTGCTTGGTTGAACTCTTTGTTGTATGGCTCACTCTAGGCTCCCTTACCTGTGAAGTTAAGGTGTGCAGTGTTCCCTCTAAGCTGAGTTAGTGTGAGCTAGCTCACAGTTTTTTAGCCTCTGGCTCACACATTTTTGTCTTGGCTCGGGAAGGAGGGCTCCAGATCAAACTAGTTTATGCAGTAGCCAAATCGCTCACTCACAACTTTAATGCCAGTAGCTCACAAAGAAGAATTCTTGCTCACAAGACTCCACAGCTTAGAGGGAACATTGAAGGTGTGTGACTCTTTGGAGACAGTAGGGCCGCTGGAATGCTCTCCCCATGTCTGTTTCCTTGGTGCCTATTTAAAGTGCCGAGCAAACGCATGGATACTCCACTAAGCCCCTCATGTTGTATAAATATCTGATTTTTGCTGCACTTTTTTGATTGTTTCGTTACAGTTTTTTTCTTAACTGATATTGGAGGCTGAACTCCCAAGTTGGAAGGCAGGACAACTTTATTTTAAATGAAATCTGGAACTTATCTCCACTGTGGCAGATAGTTGGCATGTCATCTTTAGTGCCTCCCTGTATTTTGGAGAGAGGCACATGCACAACTCTAAGCCAAAGCAGTGAAGCTCCTTTTTCACTTGCTCCCCTTGGCAGCGTTATCAGCTTCCTTTCGCTTGTGGCTTGCAATATCTGCAGTTCCCATGTCCTTCGGGAATTTCCAGGGCTGCCTGCGTTGCTGGCCATATGCTGCCCCGTGATTTGTATAGTGTGGGGCACATCAGGAAGCAGACAACGATTCCCCAGTCCTGAACTGTGTTTGGGAGATTACTGTGTAACCATAGAGAAAGTTCCTCTTTAAGATTTGGATGGTTTGTCTTCTCCTGTGTTAACGTGCTGATGATTTCAGGGGACATCTTCCTGGTGCGTGGAGGGATGCGCGCTGTGGAGTTCAAAGTGGTGGAGACAGACCCAAGCCCGTACTGCATAGTAGCTCCAGACACTGTCATTCATTGTGAGGGAGAGCCGATCAAGCGAGAGGTGAGTGGAGGAGGCCGGATTTCTCTGCCCCTTTTGGTGGACAGCCATAAGGAGATGCGGCGGAATGTTCTTGGCGGTTCTCTGAGAAAGAAGGCAGAGCCACTGGCCATCAGCAGCATGGCCTGGCCAGGCTGGCCACATGACCATGTTCTCTGCCGTGGGAATCTCTGCCCTGCAGCACCCGCGTCTGTTTCGCTTTGGCGTGGAGGTAGACAAGGCTGGAGAGTGAGGAGATCAGGCTCTTGGATGCCTTGGTTTAATGTGGAGGCCGTGGCAGATGCCTTTGGATGTTGCTGATAGCCAGTGGCTCTTTGCCTTCCTTTCCAGAGAGGGCCCTTGTCAGTTTGGAGCGGGAGGGAAGTGCTCAGTAGGAGGGGGGTAAAGGGCATGCTGAAGAACAGGAGGGTGGCCGTCCAGGGTGACAACTGAACCTGGCTGCTTCAGTCCTCTCCTAAGCTGTCCCTTGGGGGAGGGGCTGCGGCACAATGGCCGGGCGTCCGCTTGGCAAGCAGAAGGTTCCAGGTCCAGTCTCCAGTTGAAAGGATCGGGTTATAGGTGATGCGAAAGGCCGCCTCTGCCTGAGACCCTGGAGAGCTGCCGCCGATCTGAGTAGACGATACTGACTTTGATAGACGGGTGGTCTAGTTTAGTATAAGGCAGTTTCACGTCTTCGTGACTCTTCACTTCTGAAATGGTCAGACCTGGTGGGTATATGGCTTGGGTTTCTTGATCATTTGTGCCCTCGCTGCCGGTTCCCTGCCAGGATGAAGAGGAATCTCTGAACGAAGTGGGCTATGATGATATCGGGGGCTGTCGCAAGCAGCTGGCTCAGATCAAAGAGATGGTGGAGCTTCCCCTCCGGCACCCCGCTCTCTTCAAGGCCATCGGCGTGAAGGTAGGCATCTCCTCCCTGAGAGGGGAAGCGAGCTGGGCCAGGAACCCAGTCTCTCCTCCTTTCAGAGCTGGGGCCGTGTTCCATGTGAGTGGAAGACATATGCCCCCGATGCATCGGTTGGCTCTCGTGTAAGCACTGGTCCATGCACTCTGCAGGACCTGCTGCTGCTGCATAGGTGCCAGCAGTGTGGGCTCCCTCCGTGTGCTGGTCAGAGACCTCTTCCAGGAACCTTGCCTGGACATCCGTGCTCATGCGTGACTTGATGTCAGCGAGCTGCCATTCCTCTGGGACACATCCCGTCCCTCGTCCTGCCCTTCCTCCCTTCTCTCCCTTTGTTATTCCCTTCTGGTATGCTTCTGTAACTGCCAAGTTTCTCCTGCAGGTGGATGATGGGGTGTTATGTCTTGTAGCCTTGCCTAATTAGATTTCCCGTGTGAACTCAACTTGTGTTTATGAATTGTGCTGTTGTGGTTCTCAGGCTACTTCGCGCCTTTTCTAATCAGCACCCTTACGAGGGAAATGTACCCATTGGGTTAACCAAGTTTGAAGTTCCTATATTATGTTGCCCCTGTGTATTGTCGTTATTCTGAACAATCTCTGTATGTTCATGATCAACCATGCTTTGGAAATAAATCTTACTTCTCTGGAACGTGGGTTTGTTATCCTGACTTGGGATCTGACACTTGATCGGGATGCCAAACAAACGCTTTCTGCTTCTCCAGCCTCCCCGTGGGATCCTGCTGTATGGTCCGCCTGGTACAGGGAAGACCCTGATTGCTCGAGCAGTGGCTAACGAGACCGGAGCCTTCTTCTTCCTCATCAATGGTGAGTGTCGGGCAGAAGCTTTCTGTGGGGGAGTTGACCTGCGTGCCTGGCTCAGCTGAGCGAAAGCAGCACTGTAGGTGATATTCAAATAACAGAAAGATACCAGCTGGGTCTTAGGAAAGGAAACTTTGACAGCAAGAGTAGTTCAGAGTGGAATCAGCTGCCTGGGAAGGTATGTGAGCTCCCCCTCACTGGCGGTCTTCAAACCCTTGTCAGGGAGGCTTTAGGCGGATCCTGCATTGGGCAGGGGGTTGGACTAGATGGCCTGTATGGACCCTTCCGACTCTGTGATTCTACGTTTGAGCAACAAATCCATTTATCATCGTTCCGTGCGCCTTGGTGTTTAGTCGTGCCAGCCACATGACCACGGAAACGTCTTCGGACAGTGCTGGCTCTTCGGCTTTGAAACGGAGATGAGCACCGCAACCCTAGAGTCGGATTCGACTGGCTTTCGAGCAAGGGAACCTTTACTTTACCTGTGAAAAGGTGCTTGTTCAACCAGGCTCCAAATGTTCGGTTGTCAGTGAGGAAGACTGTCCTTGGTAAAGTGACATGAAAGGGTTTGGGGTCCTCCCCCCATTAGGTGGAGTCAAGCTTTGATAGTAGGTTTCTGTGATGTTGTTCCAAGCAGTGTTTGACATAGCTGAAGAACTTCGCAGTTCCTCAGAAGTTTGCAATGGAAAGCTCCCTTTTTCCCTGCTTGCATGAGATTGTTCCTGAGCAGAGGAAGAGCGCCCTTGTTGCCGCACTGCTTCCCCTCTGGAGGGACCGGTCTAGTTTCACCTTCCTTTGGTGTTGTTTCCAAAGACTGTTCTTGCTGTTCTGTAGAATCCTGGCTGATCACCATACAGTGAGGCCCTGTGCCAGGGATTGTCAAAAATATTGCATGAGCTCTTCAGCCTTACAGCTGACCTGCTGTTACTCGGTTACGCTCCTTCCTCCCTGCCCTGCCTCAGGGAAGTCCTCCCACTCTTCTCCTGGGCATCAGTTCACTCACAAAATGCTTTGCCACGCTCCAGGGTCTGCAGAGAGGCCTCTCCTTGGGAACCTCAGTTACCTTAAAAGCTTAAAGAGCCTATTCAGACCTGTACACTGCACTTTGTTGCCGGGTGATCAGTCTTTCCTGTCTGATCTTCTTCTGTGTTAAAGTCAAGTCAGGTCCTTCTGTGTTAAAGTCAAGTCAGGTCCTTCTGTTTTATGTTGCAACTGACTGAGCCGATCTGCGGGAACTCCCGGTTGGGGTGAGAGGCAGGCTCAAGGAGATTTATTTATTTATTTGATTTCCTTCCCGCCGAGGCAGGCTCAGGGAGGCTTACATAAGAAAGCAATAGATAAGACAACAGTACAAATATCAATATAAATGTGGCACAGGGAGGAGTTACCAGGCTGGCACTGCTAGGATGGCATGAGGCTTTTGGATTTTTTCCCCCTTGGCAATGCTGCTTACCTTTCCTAGAAAAAGCAAAGCCGCATTTTTTTGGGTGGGTCCCTCGCCTCTTCCCTCCTGAACACGGCCTGGTTTCCCACAGGTCCTGAGATCATGAGCAAGCTGGCAGGTGAGTCCGAGAGCAATCTGCGGAAGGCCTTTGAAGAAGCGGAGAAGAACGCGCCTGCCATCATCTTCATTGATGAGCTGGATGCCATTGCTCCCAAGAGAGAGAAGGTGAGTGTTCTCCCAGCCCCGGGGGTTGGCTGAGGGACTCCAGCTGTGGAGGGAGCAGCACAGCAGGTCAGAAACAAGACCCCTGGGCTACTGGGGGGCTGCCAGGTTCGAGCCATTAGCTCATTCTGGGGGGGGGGGTTCAGTAGAAATAGCTCAGATTACGGGGGAAAAAATATTTTTTCCACCCAGTACTTCCAGTACGCAATGTTAGCTTAAATTTTCAAATTGCCAGTAAGTTTTTGCTTAATGTCTGTGTCTTCCCCAGTCCATCTTTATCTCACCTTTCCTCCAAGAGGCTCTCATTGTATCCTGCCCCATGAAGCTGCCTTATACAGAGTCAAGCATTGGTCTTCCAAGGTCAATAACGCTGACAGGCAATGGCTCTCTAGGGTCTCAGCCGGAGGTCTTCCCCATCATCTACTGCCTGAGGCCTTTAACTAGAGACGTGGGGGACTGAGCCCAGGACCTCCTGCATACAAAGTAGATCCTCTGCCACTGAGCCGTGGCCCTCCCACAACCCTGCGAGGAAAGGCTAGGCAGAGGGAATGTCGGGCCCGAGACTGCCCAAGTAGGGACTCCAGCCTGCTGGCCTGCCACTCCCCTGCTGGCTGCTCGTACTTGCTGGAGCCTAGGCCTGTTGCTGGATGCCTTTACTATGAAATGAAGCTTTGGAGTAAGGAGGAAGGTTGTGCACTGACATATGTCTGTCCTAGATGAATGTGGTAAACCAGCATCTTGCCCCAGCCTGCCTCCTCATCTGTTCTTTTCTGAACTCAAATCCAGGTCACGGATGTGACCTGAAATGACTCCTGTGCCCTTCCCTAAAAAACCTTTGAACCATTGGCTGTTCTCTCCACAGACACACGGCGAGGTAGAGCGGCGTATCGTGTCCCAGTTATTGACGCTGATGGATGGCCTGAAGCAGCGAGCGCATGTGATTGTAATGGCTGCTACCAACAGACCAAACAGCATTGATCCAGCACTACGACGATTTGGTAATTTGGCTTCCTCAGGGCAGCAGCAAGAGGGTAGATGTTGGCTGTAGGTGTGCGCCGGACTGGTCTTCAGCTAGCTCTTCTTGCTGCTGCTTGCAACATCCTTTGAGTAATTTGGTCGTACAGATCAGCTGTAAGAAAGAAAGCCTACAGGTAGATGGCAGTCTCCTGTCCCAAGTGTTTGTGGTTCACAGTATGGCAGGAAAGATGGACACAGGCATGGAGCGCATTGAGTGCTCCCCATTCATTAACCGTGGCTTGGCATTGGGCAATGGTACAAAAAGGGGGAAAACTACCTTCTAGCCATGAAAAATATATGAAAAGTTTATTTATAAAACATATGCAATTACATAAAAGAAATATAGAAACCAAGGTATGAGAAAATCCAGTGACTGCTCACAAGAGAACATGAATGAGAAAATTACAAAAGAACTGAAGGATGTCACTGGAAGTCAGCCACAAACTCAGCTGTGACGTTGCACTGAGTGAGCCTGTTAGGGAGAGACGGACATCTTTAGCTCTTCATTTGATGGGGGGCTTCTTGCAAGACTTCATATTTGAGGAAAAGAATATTTATCTGAAGAAGAAAACTTGAAATGTCCTGTTAGCAGCCATAATATATTTTATTCATTAGGCTTCCAGCTTTTTGATTTCTAGCTGACTTTCAGTGACATCATTCAGTTCTTTTGTAATTTTCTCATTCATATTTTCTTGTGATAAGTCGTTGAATTTTCTCGTATCTCGATGCATATATTTCTTTTGCATAATTGTATATTTTCTAAACAGGCTTTTCATATATTTTTCATTGTTAGTGTGTAGTTGTTCTTCTCTTTTGAGCCATTGCACTTTTTTATTGTTTTGAAGGTTGTTTTATCTTGGCAATTGGGCAGCCAGTTTGAAGCATTGTTTTAAAATGTCATAAAATCGACAGTCTTCTCTTTAAGTATTTGAAGGGCTGCCACTTGGAGGAGGGCAGGGAACTCTTATTGTTGGCAGCAGAGGATAGCTCTCGCAAGGGTTTAAATTAAGGGCGGGAAGGTACCAGCTGGATATTAGGAAAAACGTTTTTACAGTAAGAGTGGTTGAGCAGTGGAATCAGCTGCCTATGGAGGTGGTGAGCTCCCCCTCCCTGGCAGTCTTCCAAGCAGTGGCTGGACAAACACTTGTCAGGGATACTCTAGGCTGATCCTGCATTGAGCAGGGACTACATGGCCTGTAGGGCCCTTCCCGACTCTGTGATTCTGCAACAGAAACTGACATGTTCTTGGAAGTTCAACTATGTTGGCTCTGGTTATTACTTGTATGGGAGACCACCAAGGAAGTCCAGGGTTGCTACACAAAGGCAGGCAGTGGCAAACCTCCTTTGTATGTCTCTAGACTATGGGGTCAGCATGATTCAGCTGTGACCTGACAGCTCTTTCCACCACCATAACTACTTTAAAGTTAATAAATGTCACCCCCAGTGGTTGGACTGATTTGAGCTGTGAGCTGTAAATGACCACCCCGGTAGGTCTTGTACAAGCAATCCTTTAAAAACACTTCTCTGAATGACCACTGTGTACAAGCATGCACGTAAGCATCCAAATCACAGTGTCTTATCAAATGTAGCTCCAAAGCCATGGAGAGTGTCGCAGACGATCAGGATGATTTAGAATAGGATGCATGTGCTAAAGCCCAGTTTGGGAACAGAATAGCGAAGGTTACAGTTGCTGAAGTTGAGTGGGTGTCGAATGCTCCATCTCTCTTCTTCCTAGCCTCTGCCTAAGCTTGCTCAGCCCACAAAGTTTTAGAAATCTTCTCTGAATTCATGCATGACTTTTGATGATGTTACCCCAAACGACAGGAGTAAACCTATTGGGTCATGTGTTCTAATGTTCCAGGATCTTCTAAAAGTTAACTTGGAGAGAGGTATCTGGGCATATTTTCCTGCCCGCTAATTTGTGCTGGACCGAGAACACATATTGGTGCCGGAATTCATGCAAAGTCTTCCCTGGTTGCCTTTTTTGGTGCAAATACATAAGCATTCCAAATTCACAGGAAGGGTAAAATAATAAAACAGCACTTGAGCTATTTCATCGCTGGTTGCTACTTGTGTCAGAATCATAAGCATATTATCACTGAGCAATACTTTCCCCTTTTATTCAGTTGTATTAGAAGTATGAATTCTACCATACGTGGTGGACATTAGCACATCATTGTCCTGTAACCAGTGTTCCCTCTAAGCTGAGTTAGTGTGAGCTAGCTCACGTTAGTGTGAGCTAGCTCACTGTTTTTTAGCCTCTGGCTCACAGATTTCTGTCTTAGCTCATGAAGGGATGGCTCCAGAGCAAACTAATTTATGCAGTAGCCAAATCGCTCACTCACAACTTTAATGCCAGTCGCTCACAAAGTAGAATTTTTGCTCACAAGACTCCACAGCTTAGAGGGCGCATTGCCTGTAACCTTTTTGATTGGGTCTTGACACATGTGTGTGTCTGTTTCCCCTGACCTGTAGAGTGGATTTGATAGTCCAGATAAGCGTGTGTGTGTGTGTGTGTGTGCTTGGAAGAGGGTTTGTTGTACTGTGCAGACAGAGAACTGAATGGCTGTATTTGCCTTGGTGTCCCTCAGGTCGTTTTGACAGGGAGGTGGATATTGGCATTCCCGATGCTACTGGTCGCCTGGAGATCTTGCAGATCCACACCAAGAACATGAAACTGGCTGATGATGTTGATCTAGAGCAGGTGGGTGATGGCATTCGGAGAATAGGCCCATTGTGTCAAGGCAAGAAGGGATTACCTCAAACCAGGAGGGGGAGGCCTGGGACAGATTTGCTTGAAGGTGGCAGGTTGTGGAACTCCAGAACTATCTGCCTGGGTCAAACAGTGTGGCAGTTATACCAACACACTCTGCCTAGTACAGAATGCATTGGAATTAAGGGCATACCTGTATATAAACCATCCTGTCCAGTTTTCCAAACTGGGGGGTGGGGGGGGGTCATGTAAGGATACATCCACTGCCCAGGAAACCCTATCGCTCATAGTGATTACAGCATCTCTGAAAGAGCCTCATCCTTTCCATCACTGTCCCGCCACGAGGTATTCAGTGGTGAGAGGAAGAGGTCAGAACCTCTGGCTGATGCTGATAGGGTGAGAACCAGAGCGATGTGATGCAGATGCAGTCCTTGGCAAGGGGGAGGGGGACTCATTCACGCCAAATGCACACAGAGCCCTTCTAAGCACAATGGGGGGGGAGAGGTGTGTATTTCGGGCACAACCACTGGTCTCTTTCCTCGAGGAACGAGGGCTTGTGGGCATGCTGGCTTCTTCCTGTCATGGCTGTGTTGTTCCAGGTGGCCAATGAGACCCACGGCCACGTTGGCGCAGATTTGGCCGCACTGTGCTCAGAAGCGGCTCTGCAGGCCATCCGGAAGAAGATGGACCTCATTGACCTGGAAGACGAGACCATCGATGCTGAAGTGATGAACTCACTGGCCGTGACCATGGATGACTTCAGGGTAAGCACGGATCCGCTTTCTTTGCACGGAGGGTTGCACTGAGAACATGTGCGCGCTGAGATTCACGAGGGCTCTCTCCCCTTTTCCCTTGCCTCCGCCAGTGGGCCCTGAGCCAGAGCAACCCCTCAGCTTTACGCGAGACGGTGGTGGAGGTGCCCCAGGTGACCTGGCAGGACATCGGAGGCTTAGAGGACGTCAAGCGAGAACTCCAGGAGCTTGTCCAGGTGAGGGCTGCTGGTGCCAGTGAGAGCAGAGTGATTGCCTGGCATATAAAGACAGGTTTTGGATTTGCAAGCCCCCTGTTAAGAGCGGCCGTGGCCGTGAGTGTTGCCCAAATCATTATGGATAACTTCAAGCCACAAGAAACTCAGAGTGCAAAGCCTCTTTACTTCTGTAGCACGGGACCTCCTGTTCCATTAATGCAGTGATTTCTGAAGTGGAGCCCACCGACATGTTTCCTGGTGCCTCTTCCCCGCTTCCTGACTCCTCCCGTTTGGTGTAGTGGTTAGGAGCGCGGACTCTAATCTGGGAGAACCAGGTTTGATTCCCCACTCCTCTACATCCAGCTGCTGGCCTGACCTTGGGCCAGTCACAGTTCTCTCAGAGCTGTTCTCTCGAGGGCAGTTCTCGAGAGAGCTCTCTCAGCCCCGCCTACCTCACAGGGTGTCTGTGGTGGAGAGGGGAAGGGAAAGGAGTCTGTAAGCCGCTCTTGAGAATCCTTCGGGTAGTGAAGGGCGGGGCATAAATCCAAGCTTCTCCCAGTCCCTTTTCAACTGTTCTCTTTCTGCTTGTCTGATTTTAGCCCTTTCATGCTCCTTCCTTTCTCACTTTTTGCTTACTCTCCCTTTGCCTTTCGCAAGTTCACATTTTCCTCTGTAAATAAATTTAACGAAGCCACTTTTGGATCAGGTGTTCTGTATTAAAAGTGCCTCCAAGGTAGGCACTTTGGAGTGGTGCCTGGTACCCTCGTGAAGAATGTGTAAAGTGCTCCCAGGCTCAACAGGAGGTTATGAAGACAGATTGACCCTCGTGTGGCAGGAGCTGCCTGGGGCTGGATAGCTAAATTTCTCTAAGCTTGACCTTGGAGATGCGAGTCCCTTTGGGATGGCAGGGAAGAGGTTATAAGGACGGGGCTAGATTGAAGAGGAAGACTCGGTTTCTATGCCGGACTTTTCTCTACCTTAAGGAGACTCAAAGCTTCTTACAATCACCTTTCCCTCCCTACAGCAGTCACCTTGTGAAGCAGGTGGGGCTGAGAGAATCGGGACTGGCCCAAGGTTGCCCAGCAGGATTCATTTGGGGGGGGGGGGCGTAGGGAATCAGGCCCAGGTCCCCAGGTCAGAGTCCACCACTCTTAACCACCGCACCACGCTGGATTAAGGATTGCACAAGGGGGGGGGGTGTTGCACACCCCTCTGGGCACCAGTGGAGCAAAGGACTGGCAGCATTCTCTTGGCAGCTCAGTGTTTCTCGTTTAATTGCCTCTGTTCTCATGCCTGCCAACTCTCTCTGCAAACTCAGATGGCTTCTCATATACCCTGTGGGCTTGAATTGATTCCTTTTCCAGGAAAAACAGCTTTCTGCTTTGTCCAGTTTCTAAAAACTGTGGGCTGGGCTTTTCAGGAGTCCTGGGGGCAGGGCACGAGCGATAGGCTTCAAAACAGTATGCATTAATACATCAGTTTGTCTGTCCATATAGGCATCTTTTTTCCAATCACAGGATTATTTTTTATGGCTTTTGGGTCCATGGAATGTGTTTGTATTTGACATGGGATGATGTGGCTGCTAGTTCATAGTTAGATCCTTTCCCCACCTGCAGGGCCCCTTGCTGTGGAGTCCTTGGTGCGGAGAGGACCCCGGGCTTA